>NW_010423404.1:917-4346 GCF_000710305.1 Buceros rhinoceros silvestris
GCCGTGGCACAGCCGGTCCCCCTTGCGCGGCGGCACCGGCGTGGGTCCATATCAGCCCGACCTGCCCCTGCTCCGCTGCTCTGCTCTGTGACTTGACTACCTGTGGAAATGTGACCAATAAGTGTTGAACGCATGTTTAGCGAGTGTTAGCTGTATGAACTAATAAATGTGAATTGTTCTGCAACTTGGGGTCTGCTGCTTGCTTGTGCCTTCCCCCTGCAGCAGTGGCTCTCCCTTGGTGGTGGGGGCATCGCCAGGGTGGTGGAGCCCAGCGCTGGTCTGGGTGGCAGCTGCCGGGGCTGGAATCGTTCGTGGGTCGGGGAGGCCTTGGTGCCGTTGGTGTGGCTGCTGCACGAGCCCTGCCCTGGGCGGCCGGCAGCGTGGGCTGCAGCCTGCGTGACTGGAGCTCAGCAGGGTCCTGTGCCTCGGGGAGGGGGCAGGAGCGAGGACAACGTGAGAGTGAAGGTTGGCATGGTCTTCCGGGCCCTGCCATGCAGCAGGTGCCTGGTGATCCCCTGCCCAGGCCCCAGAGGAGAAGGCAGGAGGTCGGGTTTTCTCCCTTTGGTCTTTGCACCGTTGAACCAAGGTGGCCGCCATGGCACAGCCACGCCACCGCTCTCACCCGGGGAGTTCTGATCCATGGGTTGGCCAGAACATTTGGTGGTTCAGGTGGGTCACTGTCGCCACGGGGTGCAGCAGGAGGAGCGTTAGCACCCATGGCAGGAGGAGACTCAGGCGGCAGTGGCTGCTGCAGGCAGGAAGAATAATCCAAACAAGAAAATGCTCCAGAAATGCTGGACCAGCACACTCCAGCGAGAGCTGCGGAGAGCCCTGATGATCCCGTGTGTTGCTGAGGTTGGTGCCTGTTAAAAGGCTAAAAAGCACTTTTCACGTTTTATTTCCACGCGTGTTAGAGGTCACGTTAAGGCCGGCTGAGAGCCTGCGCTGCGGGAGGGTGGCTCCAAGTGAGCAGCCAGCCCCGTGCTCTCCTGCTCCCTCCCACGGGGCTGCCGACGCTTTCTGCGTTGCTGAACTCATAGAAATGGAAATTCTTCCTGTTTAATGTTTAGGAGCTCTTGTGCTTTAGAGTGTATAGGATTTTTTTTGCACTTATTTTAATAATTGGAGATTCTGTGGCAAAGAAATAGCAGTTAAGTGTCTTGTAATGCAGCCCGCTCCGTGTTTCTCCTCAGGTGAAGGATTTCATCACTGATGGAGCTCCTGGCTCTGAACATGGAGCTGCTGGATCGTAATAGGCAGGTTTTGGGTGGGACAGAGCCTGTCCCCAGCCTAGTTCTAGAGAGGGAATTGCTTCAACAGCCCAGCTCTTAAGTGTTTCTGTAGAAGGTCCTCTTTTTCCCACCAGGAAAGCTTTGCTCCTCTTGCTGGTGTGGTGGGAGCTGGTCATGAGGAAGCCAGATGTGCTCAATGTGGAGGGCTCAGAGGCTGCAGCAGTGCCTGGGCTGCTGGGGTGATGTGGAGCGAGAGCAGCTGGCCAGCTCCCCATCACCCCGAGGGCTGCTCCCCGCTGATGCAGCTCCATCTCCCCAGCACCTCCACGAACCCTCCAGCCGCACTGTCCCTGCCTCTGCCAGGCTGCTCGCCCCAGGGTGGCTGTCCGTGCCCTGAGCTTGCAGGGTCCCCACTCCCCTCCCTGCTGCAGCACCATGCCCATCCCCTCCCCGCTCCTCCTAGAGGGTTTATCGCATCCTCGCTTCAATCCCAGTATGAGCCATGCTGCCCCGCTCCGCCGCCGAGTGCTCTCATGGCTCCTGTCCTCTCTATTGTGTTAGTTTTTCTTATTTACAGCGGTTCTCCTTCTCCACGGTGCAGCTCGAGTGGCTTTGACGCTGCACCACCCTGGATTTACTCCCTGTAATGGGGCCCTGAAGGTCAGCAGTGATGGGGTTCCCTGGGGATGGCAAAGGATGCTTCGGACACGTGGGGCGACGGGATTGTCCTCACCAAACCAAGCAAGAGGAACCACGCAGAGGCGATGGGGCGGCCTGTCCCCTCGCCCTGCGCTGGCACAAAGGGCTGCCTGGAAAGCAAGGCTGGAGTGGGAAAAGTACCAGCACATTTTAATTTTCAGCTCAACCTCTACTGACCAGTGTATTTTGATTAGATCTCCTCTTCCTTTTCATCTCGGTGCTCTGGCTGGTGACAACTGCCACAGCCTCGTGCTCACGGTGCAATAGTTTATCACCGAAGGCCAGCGGCTCTATGAATTCAGAGCCAGTGCTGAACAAATCACGCTGTCACTAACGTCAAACTTGTTAACCTGATCTTTGGTGGATCACTAGTGTCAACATTGCATGGGACATACATTACCGGGCCCAAGGACTTTGGGAGATGCGTTTGTCAGGCTGCTCTGTCACAGTCCCACTCTTGACCTTCGGAAAGTAACTTTCAAGGATAAGCTGCTTTCCTCTGAAAAAAGTTGCTCTTCCCAGGAGTGTGACCCTGCGGCCGCTGGCTGGGCCATGGCTGCAAGGTGAGGCAGGGCCACGCCTGCAGTGGTGGTGTCAGCCCAGCAACGGGTGACGGATCTGCTGGGATGGTCCCTTGGGGCATCTTCCAGGTCTGGGGGAGGATTTCCATTGGTGTCCATCACTGGCCATGTCTGTCCCCTGAGCTCCTTCCCATCTTGTCACCAGCTTTCACATCTCTCCTCATCTCTTGCCCAGTCACTGTCCCTCTGGAGTTCAAACCTGAAGACCGGTCCACTGGGTGCAGCAGACTGGTGGGTCACCCTTTACTGGGCCGTCACAAGTCTCTCACGTCTTGGTTTGCCAAGTGCCGGTGCGAGAATTGCTCTCGGTGTTTGTCAGGGCTGTTCACTGCTGCGGAGGTCAGACAAAGGATGGGCCACCATGGCCAGGGCGGTAACAGGGTGCTCAAGAAGGGGGTGCTCCCAGAAAGGTCCAGCCCAAGGTCCTGGGGGCAGTTGGGTTTTGCAGTACCTTTGCTCGGGCTGGTGGCATCCTCTCCCTGAGCTCACCATGAGCCGGTGCCGTGGGGGTGCGGGACAGCCTGGGCACCCTGCACAGGGCTGCGGGGCTGGGGGGGTAAGACTGATGTGGCCCACGGCTGGGGGACCCTGAGGTGGGTGCTGGATTTGAGCTCCACATCTCTGTCCCCATGGGCCGACCCTGCTAATCAGCTGTGAAAGAGAGAGAGAAAGCTGGAGAGAAATCTTCCTCTCTGCTAACCTCATCACAATAAAGATTCCTATAAAGAGCTCTTATCCTTGAAGAAAACGAGGCACATAAGCAGGAATAGTAAACAAAAGGCTGTCATTTTGACCCAGGAGTGCTTCATGTTGTTGGCAACTGCCAAGAGGAAACATGGAGAGAGGCTGCATCCAAGTCCCAATTATGCAGAACTATGTGACTGATATGTCAATGAGTCCCCCCGGGAGGAGACCAC
>NW_010423405.1:0-16666 GCF_000710305.1 Buceros rhinoceros silvestris
CTCAGCCGGTGCCCGAACCCAGCAGCCTGGCCCGCAGCCCCAGCCAGCACGGGTTCACCTGCCAGCAGAGCTTCCCGGCAGCTGCGGCCAACGCCAAGGACAGGGACCGGAGAAGGCCACGGCTCCACCTTCAGAGGTGCAGGAGCGCCAGGTGCTGCACTGGGGGCTGGCGGAGCGAGCGAGCGAGGCCTGTGCGTAATGCAGGAGGCTGGGCAGGTCTGAATCAGTCGGCTGCTGCATTCCGGTGCATCTTCACCTTCATCAGAGGCTACCTGAACACACCTCCATACTGCCACCATACTGCCCCACAGCATCCTCCCAACATCAGGGACAGGGAAGCCCACAAAGCTGATTTTATTCACTTGCTTTACTCGCACGCTCCCTGTTCACAAAGGACGTACGTAAGCCTACGTACCACAGAGAACAGCACCGTCAGTTGCCACTAAAACGGTGTTTGAGGTGATTCGCCGACTCTTTGGGGGCAGAAAATAGATATGATTACAGGCACCCTTGTAACTGTTCACTTCTGCAATGTCAGATCCACAAAAGATTAGCAGATGTTTTGCAGGTATTAGGTAATTTGCATCCATTTGTAGAAGAGCTGGTGTGGTCACACGAGGACCAGAGCTCACACGTTGGGGATAGGTAAGGAGAAGAGATACAACAGGAATCGCCATTCTCAGCCCTTGAGATACCCTTCGGACGGGTACCCTCTGAATACAGGCAATCCAGTGAGATGTGACCAATTCATACACGTACCCCTAAAACCCAAGATAACAAAATGAAACCCTCCCCCATCCCCAGAATCCAGCTACTCCTGGAAATCTCTCAGCACATAATCTACGCAGAGCTTTACCTCCACGGTTTTGACAAAAGCAAGAAAGCTTTTTCATAACATCACCTTCCCCTAGCCATACCTACAGAGCAAGCAGATGTCTAAGAATAGTAACTAAAATCAGGAGACGTTTTGTGTGAAGAGGGCAGTCGCCAGATTTTGCATTCACGCTGAATTTGCAAATTTGTTTTCTATTAGGATAAAAAAAAGAGTTGAGATTACATTAAAGAGTCTGGTATTTTAAAAAATACTAAGTATGAACCTGAGAAGGATGTTTTGCCTAGAAACTACTCAAAGTTAATTTTTAGGGAATGTTTAAGAATTCCTGGGATTATTCAATTACATTCAATTAATTATTCAATTATAGCTTTGTTTTGCCAAAACAAACATTTTAAAAGGCTTTTCAGTCTAATGTCAAGCAACTCGTTTTCTTTTCAGTATGGCAATGAAATTGAAAAATTATTATTAAAACTCAAACAACAAGCAAGTCATGAGCTTATACAGACTCTCCGCATCGAGTGAGAGACACCCTCCGTGCTGCAGATGTGGGAGGCCCCCCAGATGCCAGGCAGCAGCAGAGCAGCTTGTGCCGCCAGCCCTTCCCAGGCGATGTGCTCCCACCAAGGCTCCAGAGTGCAGCTGGACCAGCCCCGCACGCAGAGAGCACATACAGATTAGGACCGTTTCAGAGCTGCAAAGTAGAAACAAGTCACAGAGGAGAGCTAGACTTTTGTGTTTTATACTCTGTGTGCTATTCAAAGTTGCTGGTTTTCTTTTTATTTTATTGCAAGCGCAACCATAAGCACAGGTCACTTGGAGAGATGGAATTCTGCTGCTTCAGGTGTGAACCGCTACTTGCTACAAAGAGAAAAGGAAATCACAGCTAAGTCTGGCCAAGAGAATTATTGTTGCTAACTTATAATTACCAGGTAGATCCAGACAAGTACTTACAAAAGATCTTATTAACATAGTATTAAGAAAAACTTAGATCCATCTGGTTCCAAGTATGCCATAATTGCATTAATAACTCCACTGCTCTGTTTTAATCATAGATGCACACTGATAGGAGCAATTAGGGCTCCGTCCTAACGGGGCAGGGATTTGCACGACTGCTCTAGTCCCTTACAGAGACAGAGAAAAGATGATCATCTCCTGCACAGCTCACGTATCCATTACGTGATCTACACGCTTCCTCTGAGACAGCTGAAGTCACAAACATGAGGAACGTTCAAGGAACGTTCACCTTCTACCAGGAATACATCAGGAAAAGTATGTCACAGGGGCCTGAGGGGAAAGCTCCGTGTTTGCATTGCATATAGCAAACCTGACTGGCAGCCAGCAGGGAGAACAAGGAGCTACCCATTCTCTCCTGCTTCAGAACGCTATGAGATGGCAAATTTATATGATTAACCTTTTGTTCTGTTAATCAAACAAAAATGCCTCCAGCAAAGGAATAAGTAGAAGCCCGTTTAATTAGAAATACAGGGAGCCACTCAGAAGTTGAGTGCACGTGTGTCAGAGGAGAAATCTGGGCTAGTGAATTTGTGCCTGTTTCCTATTTTTTCTATTGTGTTTTTTTTTGTTTTGTTTTGGGTGGTGGTTTTTTTTTTTTTGTTTTTTTGTTTTTTTTTGGAAACTACACCACACTTTGATCAGGTACTACAGTACTGGCCACATCTTCTCCAAAAGTTTTTTTTTTTTTTGTTTTTTTGTTTTTTTTTGGAAACTACACCACACTTTGATCAGATACTACAGTACTGGCCACATCTTCTCCAAAAGATATTCTCCATACAGCCGAGCTGGGATACTCAGCTAGATCCCAAGCTAATCATCAAGATGAGTGAGTGATTTTCCAAAACAGCCCGCTTGAACACATTTCCAGAGCTCCACATTTGGTTTACAGATTAACCTTCAGGGATAAACATGCCTGACAATTTAAAACACAAAAGAAGTGCCATTTTATCTGTTGCATGTATGATGTATTCATAAATCCTATTTTACAGGCACTTCGGTATGTTTTGTAGGTATCATTTGGGTATGTTTGCTTATTTTCCCCTCAAGATTTAAGCATATTTTCTAAGTTCTTGTCTCTGATACCTATCTTCAAACATTCATCTGGTTCATTTAACACTAACATCTAGTAACTCCAGGTAGTGAATTGTGTATTTATATTCTCTAAAAGATGAGAATATAGAAACAATCCATTTGGAAGCAAAACCTTTGAGGTTTAGGTGAAAAGTAATACCATCTCGCTCCCACCTCAGCAACACACAGAGAGAGAGATCGAAAGCACGAGGAAGCTAAACCTGCATGCCCGTCGAGAACAAAAGCAGAGAACTAGCTCATCGTGCCAGGTGGTAGAGCTGTCAAGGACACGTAAGACAGGTTACATAAGATAGAGGTTGCTAGAGTGAATCACATATTATTTTAAGAAATCCCCAAAGGTATAAAAAACCCCACAGAAAAATGACAAATCTTCCAGGCAAAACTTTCTTGAATGTTCTCTAAGACCGAGTGGTATCCCCACCTTCCTCTTTTGTTCAGTCTTCTCTTGTTGTGGCCATAAACCCAGTGCTCACTCCATGCAGTGCTTAGTCTGATGGGCCATGGTTTCCAAGCCCAGAAAGCGCTTTGCTGTCCCTCTGAGCTCTCTCATCACACGCAACCATGTATTTTTAAAATGAGACACACCTCCAGTGTCTTCATGGGCTAGACATGTGCCTGTGGTACAGCTCAGTGTCTGCCAATATGCAGGGCAGGCTCAGGTTCACACCTAACTCTGTACTCTGTGGCACTCCTACAAGAGAGAAATAGGCAGATTTAAAGACCATTAATCCACCATTTCCCCCATTCCTACTGAATCTTCCCAGTTGAGGCCTGGAAGACAGACGCCGCTTGCTTGTTAGAAAATTCAGTATTCCCTAAGCAACTCACAAAGATGAGAGGATCCTAACAGTGAACAGAAATCAGAATGTTTCCATATAGTCATTTTCCAAGTTGTCATGCTTACTAAACCCTAAATTATTGTCATCCAACATGAACCCATCAAACTATGAGCTCACTTTGTCAGGATATATCTAGTCGCATTATATTTCGATGTGGCAGACCAGCCTCTTTTCATGTGGAAAAGAAACCGGTCCTTTTTGTTGTGAATGTTAGCAAATAAACACTAAAAGTGTATTTGCTATATGTGGGCTACTGTAGTACAGAGGAGTGGAAACACTGGAAGTTTCATTTCCACCCACTCATGAGGTGAACAATGATGTAACTCTTGTTATTCCAGTACACTTAGTCCCGAGCAACACCACGGAGTCAGGCCTAATGGATCGCAGACACGATGAAACAACAGGCACCTCATCAATCTTAGCAGCGGGTAATTTCAGAGCCTATATAGTCAAAGAACTACCTGCATATCTGTTTCTCATTTCACACCCTCTGTATATTGTTTTAATGCACCACAATATTTGCATGGAGCAAGAGAAGTTTAGTGTTTTACACTACTGGGTGCATAGATGGGTAACCCAGAAAACTTGAGAAATAAAAGTATCTCGCAAATTTTTAAAAAATTAAACATTACTACATTCTTTCTTTGTATTAAATGTTATTCTGCTGAGACTCGTGATTCTTTAATAATTAGTACTTCTTGATCATGCAAGAGAACTCCAGGAATACCAGAAATTGATCCTACTGATCTCGATTATTATTCATAAAACAGCAGTTACTTAAAAGACTAGAAAACCAGCTGTTTAATGAACTACTGCTATTCCTGGGGAGAAACGGGTCGGGTTCAAGTTCAACCCCCGTCACAAGTGAAACGAGTGCGTTAGGCCCGCTCCCTAGCAATTACCTGCCCCCATTACGAAACGAATGCACAGTTCATCACAGCTGACAGCCTCTCCCCAAGAGACGCCCCCGACAGGAATAGCAGGGGTCTGCAAGACACAAAGAGCAAAGGGCGACTGGCATGGGAAAGGCTTGCACAGTGCCTGAAAACACTACGCTTGATCCCACCTAGCGCTTTCAGAGCTCTGTCTGAGGAGCACGGACTATTGGGAAGCGGTAGCGAGGAAAGTAAGAAGCCTTCCCTAGCTCCTCTCACAGCTGAAGAGGTTGCAAGACGGTTCTCACACACGGTCAGAACTTGCTAACTACATCTCGTCCTTGTCTATCCACCAGCCCAGACAACCCAAGGACTGTTCAGATCAACGCATCACAGGCAGACCCTTGAATCATGCCTTAAAGCGTCTCCTAGAAGCAGTACAATTTTTAGGTACCGCAGGGCATACGCTTCAGTAGCTCTAAATCGGCTGAGAATGTGGTATATAAAGTGGCAATTGCTGACATGCCACAACGCCTGCGCAGCTTTCTCAGCCTAGTGCCGTCACCCACCAGCACAACAGTAAATACTCGATTTAATTAATAGCAAAGCAGAGTCAGTTATGATTATGACAGAAGTATTTTCAAAATATCTTGTTGGAGATCTCAGGGACCCAGGAGATTATTTAACTTTTACATGTGATACCAGAGATTAAGGATCAGGTAAAACAAAAGTAGTTCTCTGGGCTACCAGGACTTAGGGAACTTAGGAACTTGTAATATTAATGACCAAGAATCCTACAGACCTCCGGTAGAACATTTGGGTGAACTCCTCATCACATTATCTCCTCTATTTGTGAGCATTCAACTGTTGG
This sequence comes from Buceros rhinoceros silvestris, assembly GCF_000710305.1. Taxonomy (NCBI): domain Eukaryota; kingdom Metazoa; phylum Chordata; class Aves; order Bucerotiformes; family Bucerotidae; genus Buceros; species Buceros rhinoceros. The sequence goes on from NW_010423405.1 coordinate 5,527, forward strand.
CAGGGAACAGTATTTCAAAACTATATCATTTATTCTAAATTCAACACCACTGTAGAACGTATGCAAAAAGTACAGCTTATTGACAGTGACCACTGAAGCTCAACAACAAATTGAGCTCGCTTTCAAGGTCATTCATCCTCAGTAAATCATCTTTATCACCACTATGCTATTTGATATCCCCTATGTTTTCTTAATAAATTTAAAGTTCATTTGGGAACTTTATTTAAAGCTTCACTAAAATACACAACTCTAAGAACTAGCAGATCATGCTATTTTCATTAAACCATTGGGCTTGCCTGCATTCCGGCTAAACGCAGGAGATACGGTGCCTTTCTGAAACACAGAGGAAAGGAAAGCTGACTTCACACAACCTTAAAACGTAAGAAAGCAACCCTTAGGCATAAAGTCAGGCTCAGCACGTAAACTCTTCTGGACAATAAACTGTCTAGAACAGGGCTTTAGCTTCAAAGCATCCAGCCCAAGAAACGTTTTACAGAAATACCAATAAAAGATCTATGAATGAGTGTATTGTTATCATCAGCAGCAAAAAATTCTGCTGGGAATTATTAATTGCTTTCTCTTGAATAAATGTTATTCAAGATGAAAAAGGAGAGGGAAGGAAGACTGTAAGATGGTTCATTGTCACTCTGCTCCTATGGAAGAAATGGGGGGACCCAAAAAAAAGGAAATGTTTTCTTTAAATTGGTCACACCCCACCTCCAATCTGCCTTCTCCCCATGCACGTCAGTAAATTGAATGGAATGAATTTTCAAAGCGCAGCATGGAAGATACACCCACAAATCCCATTAGCAGTAATGTGATTTGTGTGCTCCTCTGCCATGCAGTGCTTTGGAAGTGCAGTCCTCTGCGTCCAGCTTCAGCCTCTCCTCTTCCAAAAATACTTGCAAAGCTTACCCACATTCGCAGTTACTTTGGGGGTGGGGAAAAGGGGAGGAAGTGAAGACCCGGCTCCCAGCTGCAAGGATAATGGGTAAGAAGAGTTTCAGCCCGCAGGAACAGGGGTGGTACCTGGGGGTGGTCAGTTGCCCAGTCACCATTCTGACTGCGGCTGAGAAAGAATCCCTGCTTCAGACTGCTCCACTCTTCTCGTTTCAGTCCTGTTTACTGAAACATTTTCATTTTGTGCCACTTTGCGCAATCTTTTACTCACAAGAAGGGCAACGACATTGCGTGCTGCCTTCAGAATCTGGAATCTCCTGACAAAGACCTTAGAAGCGAAGCAGAACACAGCGCGCTATTCATTTATTCTCCTGACAGGCTGTAGATTGTACAGAGTGTAGAAAACTGGCACAAGATTAATCAGTTCCTGATACTGTATAAAATGAACTCACTCCTTACGGCAATTTTAAGAGTCAAGGCCGCAATCTTTTTGGTCTTGCATCTGAACTAGATGGCTGTAGCTAATAAGAAAGCGTTGATATTTCTACCTAGCTAGTACAGCATCTTTCAGCCTGGACATTACGCACCGCCCGCCTGACCAGCCTTGCCAAAATACTGCCACTTTTGAAACAGGCTTAGAGTAGCAGGAACGGATGCTCTTGACTAAAACACTATGGAAAACCTCATATTTTCTGAGCAACTCTGAGCATTTAATGTTAATATGAAGCAAATTGAATCCAATTTTAATTTCACACCTAAACCACACCATTATCATGAACAAAGTCATGATAGCATAAACCCAGCTCATCTTTATTCTGTTTTCAAGAGGAGGAATAACATAGCTGAGGCTTGAAACTGGCATTTCAAGGAATACAGACAGAAATATATGCTCTTATATCATGGACGCCTGAACTTACAGCAAGTAGCATAATTTTTATGCATTTTTAATACTGATTGTAACCCTAAGGGTTATCCTGTCAAACACTTACCCGACTACGTTCATCTTCCAAAACCAAACTGCTCTAATCTCTACAAAGGGGCTGAACACGGTTTTCACAATCTGTTTCAAAGCATTCAGCCCTTGACTCCGCCTCTGATCGTTAGCCATACTGATAAGAAAATAGTTTTTACCTTTATTTCTCCCTTGCATACACTAAATGAAGTGGAACTGCGTGATTATGAATGGCCCAGTTTCTGTCCACAGTGCAAGAAAAGTATAATTTCTAATCATGGACTATTTTCTTTCCTTAATAGAAATTATACAGACTAGATTAATCACCTGACTGTAAAACCTCGCATGAATGATAAGATTTAAGGTTTTACTCTCTACACAAAGTAATTATTGAAGTTAAAAGTTCATTACAAACAGGAAATAAATCCAAAGAAGAAAAGTAAATAGTTCTTTTCCCAAAGCTTCGCATTAATTTTCAACACTATAAACTGTTTATACTTCTTTCACTGTACGCTTCAGAAGGTCTGTATAAACACAGCCTAAATCACGTCTTGGTACAGAGGTCAAGGTACTGATAACATGTAGCACCCAGGCAGATTCGGACCTTTATACTCCTTGCAAAGCTGACATTATTCATGCACTGAGTTAGATGTCCTACTGATCCAGAACAGAAACAAAGTTGCAAATCAAATACACAGCTTTTATTCGATAAATATCTCATACAACCAGTCAGTTATGGCCTTGGAACTCATATTCCTTTCAGGTTTTCTTTTTAATAGTAACATTTAAAAATAAACAATTCTTGAATTGGACTTCAGTTATGCTTTTGGGATTTTTTTTTTCCATGTCCTTACACGAGTTCCATGAAGCATTTCCCATAATGGATTTATTATAACTGGTATATATTCTATTTTTAATCTTATACCTGTCTTATTCTTGACAGGTTTCAAAGTCTGGAGTTTACTTATTTTGCCTTCACAGAAAAAGTAACTTTTCTAACAAAGGAGAGGCTGAAAATGTGCCCTCCTGCACCCACGCCTTCTCATCTTCCCCTCTAGAACTCTAGAGCAGGTAACGAAGTGCAAGCTGCAAGTTGAGGACATGATTTCGGTGTGACCACACCAATATGGAAGCGCATTAGGAAACGGAGGAATCAATGAAGGGTTTGAATGGCGCCAGGATTTTAGTTTCAGATCCCTACTTTATTTTGAAGTGGCAGGATTGCAAATTTTCAGGCTGGGACAATATACATTTTGCAATGAATGTGTGTGTGTGTGCATGCTCATAGATGATTATCAGCTGAATACCAAACCACCCTGTTCCACCGTTCCGTCAGCCAGTACAGGAGTGAAGAAAAGCTTGCACAGGCACTTGAAGGCCTAAGAACCGTCAGGACAGCACACCAGGCTGCTCAAGCCCATTTCAAGCAGCATGCACTACGCATAATGGCAGACAATTCTATCTAATGTGGATACCTACAACCCGATTCCTCCAAGGAACATCATCATACACATTTAATTAAATATTAATATTTGCATTACTTTTCCTTATCTATTATGTCTTAAATTGCCTTTTATAATGTGGGTTTTTAAAACTAGCTCAATTTGATCTTCTTGATATAACAAAATTCTCACAGCAGAGGTAGCAGAAATCACTGTTACAGACGGAGCTGCTGCCCACCACAGAAAAATGAAGCCAGCACACTGCGTGGAGCATCTGATACCCGATCATTTTAATGAAGCTCTCCATCTTGCACACAAAACGGTGCAGAAGCCAGTTCCAGTGTCTGAGGTCAGCAATGCAGCATGCTCATCATCACTCAGTTTAGAGCTGCTTAAAATCAAGGCCCATTGTAATCAAGGTCAAAATCGTCAGTGACTTCAGCGAAGAGAGCGTCACTTCAGAACTCATTTATTTATTCTAACTATTTGAGACGGCAAATGTCGTAACAATGCCCGAAAAAGTGAGTTTTCTCCAGGCAACAAAAATGCATCCCATAAAAACTTTGCCCTCCAAAGTCAACAGTTTAAATTGCAGAGTGAATGGGACGTGAGTGATAACTAACTCATTCGCATATGCATCACAGTATACAGTTAATTAACGAATCATAGAATCAAATACGAGCTAGATTTCAAACCCTCGAAAACCTTTGGCTTCAACTGCGTACGCTTAGTAAAGCATAACTGAATTACATTAGACAATTAATACAACAGATTTCATCCTATGTAACGATATTACTTAATAAAACCAATCAAACAACCAGGAATTATCCTTCAAAGAGAAGATGACTTACACTGTAAGGGGCAAAAAGCAATATATGGTAGCTAGAACTACACATGGCTAACGCTGAAGTTCCACTTCACCACAGTAACACCCAGCTGGCCAGCAACCAAGCCAGGATTCTGCAGCAAAATTTTCTCTGCCAGACGAAGCAGTAAATATTGAATTAAAAACCCCCACAAACCCTAACCTATATTGAAAATGCAACTCCGGCCTCGCTCCTCCCTATGAAATTCCTTTCCTTTTGTTTATTTTTTTTTTTCCTTGCTAGAGTTTGTGTCATCTTGGAAGCAGGTATCAAAGCTGCTCCTTGATAAAGTGAAAGAAAAATGAGGCGAAACTCCTCACACTGTCACTGTATCTGACAGGTTTCTACAACGCATTTACCTTCTGCTTTCACAACAGTACTGACATTTAAGTACCGAGTACACGCTGCAGCTGTGATTTTTTTCCCCATGCATTTCAATTTGAAGAAGATGCATTTGATTTTATGGTCTAATAGAGAAAATCTGCTTCTGTCTACTGCAAGTGGCCGTCCATACTAATTAGTCAGAAATAAAATGCACGCAATCTTTATTTTGCTAGGATATGAACAGCAATCGAAACGAAGACACTACCAAACCTATTAACAGATCTTTACAAAGCTCACCTTCTAGAACAGGTATAAAAAACCAAAACAAACAACCCTGTGATCACACCTACAGAGTTATTTCACCAAATTTTCCGTTTAATTGTAATGTTGACAATTTAATGACTGCATTTTCCCCAAAATAACCATGGTATTGCATGACTGTCACGTAAATGTAACTCTGGATTGCTACTGGTTCACAAAATCATTTCAGAAGTCTGTTCATGTCCCATGTTTTTGCAGAGTTTACAAGAACTACAGCTCTCACTTCAGTCTTGAAAAATATTGTAACGTTTGCATACAAGTCCTCAGAGGTACGTTTTCAGTTCAGAGTCAGGATTCACAGATTTCCATCCCTACACTACACCACGGAATTCTATGCACAAGCAGTTCTTTTTTAGAGAGGACCACAGCCCGCCGGGGTGAAGCAGGGTGTGGGCCATTGCCCTGTGTGTGGGCACTCAGGGTGCAGAGAGCACCACGGACAGACCTGCTTTCACGCTGCGCTGTCTCAAGGGAGCCGTTACCCAGCGCAGCCCGTAAGGAAGCTGCAGTCATCAGATGCTGCTCTGAACAACGTGACTGCGCAGCTCCAGGGAGGTCGGAGGAAGGAACGCGTTACGTTCTGCTGTGTGTGTCCAAGGCAGACCAGTGAAGTTCTTTGAACCTTTACGAAACCAGTTTTGTTCAAATATTTTTCAGAACTTCTCTCCTCCATTTCAGCACGCTAGACGCACCACAGTCACTCCTGCCGGGGAACAACGGGAGGGACGGAGCGTGCAGTGGCTGAGCACTCTCACTGAACAAACCAGAGGATGCTGCAGTAATTGTCCTGAGAGGCTAGAAAGGAAACAAGACTCTATGCTGACAGCGTAGCTCAGCATGAACTCTCATTTTTCAGACAGAGCTAATTAAAAACTGAAATTAGTTAAATATGGAAATGACACTTGCAAGCACTTTAGCTGAATTCTGGCAAAATCCCTCTAGAGTGCTGCGACACTACCTGCTGCTTCAAAACTCCCCAATTGAATTTCACAGTTAAAAGGCTGAGCAAAGGGAAAGTTATTACAGAGATTTCCAATTCAAAATGTGTCTGTAAAATCCTAAATTAAATTTCATGGTAGCCCTTTCAGTAACTGGGGACATACTGTGCAGCCCAACGATATGGTGCTCAAATAATGTCCCTGCATGTATTCTCTGATTATCTTACCTTTAGGCACTGTGCTGGTGGTGCCAGAACTGTTATGCTCACAAGGATACCCACACTACGACGCTGCGAAGATAAACCACGTACTGCTGCTGAACTAGGGACTTCGGAAGTGTGGAGACACATAAAGGAGTTACTTCTATAGTTTAACAGCAGAAATCTCTGAAAATCAGAACGCAATAACCAAAATATTCTACCCCTCCTGACGTTAATTCATATTTAAGTGCTGAATACGCATGCAGAGAAGGGTCTATACTGCAATAAATTACGTGGCCTATATACGTATCAGTGCTTTACAGGCAAGGTAATAATAAGCAGCACTTCTGCACATTTAAATGGGCATAAAGAACCAAGGGACTGGATATGCATAAAAGGTATGATGACTGACATTAGCTTTTTGACTAAAGCACCATGTGAATTCCATTCGGGTGCACGTGACTCGCCTCGTATGCATAAAAGCAAGGGTATTTGCCCAAGGGCAAATATGATTTCTGAATGCAATTTAACAAAACCCGCCCACGGAGCAGATCATTTTGGATCCATACCAAGGCATTCAGGATAGCCAACGATTTTCAAAACAACTGGAGCGTTTTGATTTTATTGTTTTTCCTGCATTCCACCCCTTTACCCCCGAGGCAATCCCCTCCCTCTGGCCCGCCGCCACTATTGCGCCAACAAATTTCTGTCTAGGAAAGCCAGCGAAAGATGCCGTATAGCATGAAAGCCACCGTTAGTCCCCTGTCTGCTGGCAGGGGGTACTGCTGCACCCCGCCTGCCAAACCTCTTCCCTGGCAGCTGTCTGTATAATCTGCACATCACACCCAGGCTTTGCTAGTCCAGGGCCTTGAAACATCTCGGCTTCCCCAGCTGGAGGGGATATGCTGCAGCTGCACCATCAGACTCTCTTATTTTATTGAATTTTGAATATGCAGCTCCAGAGCAATTCAAATGAATTTGCCCAAGGCCTCAGATCAGTAAAGCCTCCGATCCCATCTGCAGCAGGCTTCCTAAATTTGAAGCATTTAAAAACAGGTGACAGGATAGGAGCTTTCAGTGCAAGGACCGACGCTATGAAAAGCCTGCTAAACAAACTTGGTTATGCCCCGTTTTGGCAAGGCAGGTGCTGGATGGCTCTCCGCCCAATTCTCACAATAGCACTGGTAATAATGGGAAGTTCCAGTTTAATGTTTTTAAATAATGTATATTTTTCCAGGTTAAAAAGGAAGCATTTATTTGATTGCTGAGTTTCATCTGTTTTAAAGCATCTACAGGAGTGGAGATAAAGAGCATAATACAGTGACCGTGAACACTTAACAAGAGGGTGCATTAAGAAACGCAGAAACCGCCACCTAGCAGGTGGAGGCCTCTCAAGCTCACAGAACTCCAAGGTCATTAAAACACGGGCTGCACTAAAGGGGAGCTCCAAAGGCATGCCCTTCCCTTCAAGCAACATTTTTAATAATGACCAGTGCTTAATCATATTCAATACCCTTACACATCCTAGATGATCCTGAAATATATGTACACACTGCATCGTGTAAGCCCTGCAGGGAGACAGAGACTAACGGCAAGACTACAGTGAACAGGTACTAGACTGGGACCCAGGTGCCACATTCAGAACTCTGTCTTTACAAAACAGGAGAACTGTAAATATCCAGAATGGGCTGAAATAATAATTAAAATAATAATAATAAAAAGATGTCCAGGGACATGTGTAGTTACGCTGAGCTGTCTCCTACGGATTCTGCTCCGCCAACTAGGAAACCACTAATGTTTCCCCACTCATAACACCGTGTTAATTCTTCTTCCAGCAAGCAGAGGTAAAAGATTAAATTCCTGATCTAGAGTTGTCCATGCCCATGACCCATTTAGAACATGCCTGATGAACAGGTACTGGGACACACAGTCCTGGCTATCACCCCAGGAGCCTCAGCCAGAGGAAGCAGAAGTGTCAGCCACAGCCCCTTGCAGAACCGTGTCCAGGTGGTTGTGGTCCCAGCCTGGCAGCCTGCACTTCCTCCCTTCACACGAACAGGGAGTCAGTGAGCTGCATACTGGGTTCTCTTCTTTCATAGCCCTGACTGTCTGTACACACAGCCCTGACCGGAGCAGTGATACAGCAGGTAACTAGTACCTACAGGTCTGTAGCTTTTAACAGTACCCTTACTATCTGCACGAGCAACTACCCTACTTGGGGATCAGTATTCTTAAACAGAGAAATTATTTTTAACTTCTCCCTCTTCTGTCATCCTACCTGAGTATCCTCACAGGAGCACAGAGCTTGGTGAGAGAGCTAAAGGTAGAAAAGGGGAATCTGGGGAAGGGTGCTGTCAGATACAGTCAGGCAGCTTACTTTGAATAGCAGTCATAAGCCTGTGACATGCCTTTTAAAAGATCCCTATAGAATAAACTATGAAGAACTTGCTAGAAAGAACAACATACATTCCAATCAACTTGTGATTGTAGTTCAAATCTGCAGTGAACATTCCCTCTCCGAAGCGCTTTATGCCATGCTCACTCAGCACACGATGCAAATTGGGAAAGCAGCACTGGGACCAAACCTAAGACAATGCTTACAAGGGGGACATCCATGCAGACAACTGCTTTTGTCACTAATGCTTCTGGGAAACTATCTACTCCAGAAGAAAGTGAATAGTGGCTTAAAGGTGAGAAATTAAGACTGAGGATTTTCATCTTCAGGCACGTAAAGGTATGTAATCATTCTCCTGTTCTTTTACCTCCTCTTGCACTCAGAAATATCCAATGAAGTTTAAAAACTTGAATCAAGGAAAAAACCTGAGCCTGCAACCTCCCTTCGGGGAGGGAGAAGAGAGGAGGGAGCAAAGGGGGTTGACAGACAGAAATACATTATTTATTCTTGCCATAACCAATATAGCACAGCAGTGTGAGCCAGGGAATTGCAGCCACCAAACACGTGCTACAGCCAGCTTTGCCCTTGGAGGAACTACTTCAGTGCTCGGGAGACACAGCAGGCACAACCCAGCAGCGTCATCCTCGAGACACAAACCAGCCTCCATATGCAGAAAGCAATGGAGCAAAGATTATTCCCAACGCTGAGGCCAATAAAGGGCTACTGGTTCCAGGAGACTGGCGAGCCAGGTACCCCCAGAGAGTTCACAAGCTGGTCCCTTCAAGCCATAGGCAAGAACGAGACTCCACTCAGCCTCGCTCTCAACTGCTGTCTCATACTGATTTTCTGGGTAAACAGAGCCTAAAGTCATCCCATCAGAGGCAGACAGACTCACTTTCTGGCTCTGTCAAGTACAGGGACCTCAGTGGAAGCTACAGGGGCTGTAAAGCGATTCTGGTCTTCTAGATATTCATAGAATTCATTTAATGACTTCGACTTGTAAAACTTTAGTCAAGGTCATTTGCAAAAGCAAAGCTTGAGTTCAATTCCTTTACCAGAGGATGACACAATTACAAGAAAAAAACCTGGTTTAACTCCACAGTCTTTTCCTCCTTGTTATCAATTTTTAAACATAGGGCAAGAAAAGTGTGCTTGTGAAAAAATTCTGAACGCGTAAATGTTTCAGATCAGTTCTTCTGCACAGAACAAGGAAGTTTTTCTTTTAATAGTGTGATTTGATGTAATTTGCCTTCTGATTTTTCTAAAGTACAGAAAACGCCGAAGAGAAAATGGCACATATTTCATTTCAAGGTACAGAGCCAAATTCATCCCTGCATCATTTCCCTGCCCCACTGGTGTAAGCCAATTATTTTCAATGCAGCTATATCACTGTGAAAAAGGAATAATGCAATCATGAATCAAGTCCATACTATTTTTCATGACAATTCCACTTCAGCAAAGCCTCAGATATAACCTAGCAAACCACAGATCACTGTAATATTTTATAAAATTTATTCAACAAAATGTATTGAAGCAAGTTACCTTCCCACCTGTATCTTAGCAACTTAGCAACCCTTAAAAAACCACCGTAAACAAGCCTCCAAAGTCCTACCGACAAATGCAGACTTTACTTCTGGGAATAGCCGTGCCAGCATTGATGGCCATAATTAGGGGAAGAAATTTTGCAGAACGGGGCCATAACACATACACTTTACCTGCATCTGCACCCAGTCCTTAAGGAAGCTCTTAATTAGTGGTATCATTTCCCAGGTTATTCACTAGATCTGTCATGTAAAGGCAATGGTAAGGATGTTAATGTTTCATTACAGGAGATATCAAAAGTATCCCTAAATAGCTTAAGTGCTCCACAGCCACTTGTCGCGTGTTTTATGGTTTCCACTGATTCCAGTAACAGCCCCCAAAGCAAGCTGGAGGAAAGAACATGCTCTGCTACACTGTATTTTGGGCTTGGGCATCCCTCACAGCACCAGTCCTGTGCTCTATGACCAACTACAGCCAACGAAGTACCACATCTGCACTCCACTTCAGCGTGAACCCATCGCTGGAGAACCCGGAACAGCGCTGCCTAGCTGAAGGTCAACAGCTGCAAGCAGAACATGGAAATGAAACTTAATTCCTCATGGAAAAATGCCATGGGACTGCATGAAAATCACAGGAGCTGGTCCTCAACTCTTTTAGTCATATCTTCAGATAAATGGCAATAAATCCTTCATATTTGCAAGGAAAATTGGTTTACAGTAAAGCAACCAGTAAGAGGCAAGAAGCAGCTCAGCTCTGCACGTGCAGGGTACAGCCACTGTCAGCTCTGTGAAACGAGGGAGAAGGCAGTGTCAATAAGGCTGTGCCTAATTGATAATTAGAGCAAGGTAAGAAACTGGGGGTTAAAACCTGCAGTCTTAACTCACGACTGTTCCCTCAGCACCTCCTCATCAGCTTTTGCATGATTTAGAGTTTTAATTTAAGCTTCTAACCCTGGGCTCAGTATCGTGAAAAGAAAAACAGTCCAGGAAAGCCTGGGTCTTCACTCAGCTACGGAAAGGGTCGGATCCTCTGCCTGAGCCTCTGGGGCTCCTCATCTGCTGCGGGCAAAACAAATGTTTTGTGAGCTGGGCAACTAATTTCTTTCTTTATTAGCACCAGGTTGACATCGCAGATGTTCCTGCTCCTCACACACCTCACGGCTTCTCACCGGCTCTGGGAATCCTGCCGTGGCCAGCAGCCAGACTGGGCACATCCCTCTCGGCTGCTCCGGCCCTGCTGACTCCCCCCCCCCTGCCCCGC
>NW_010423405.1:16753-22379 GCF_000710305.1 Buceros rhinoceros silvestris
CCACCCGCCGGCCCGCGCTCCAGCACCCACCCTGCAGGTGCCATCTTCCCCAAGAGACACGGGAGAAACGTGGCCCCTGCCACTTCAGGAATGCTGCAACAACAAAACAAACGCGGGGAGGTGAGCAAGTGATTTGGTAAATGGAAATACCGACACATGGCCAAGGAAGAAATGACTTTAGCAACATCTCCCGTTAAACATCCTCACATCGGATTTCTCAAATGCAGCCAAACGCTGTAACTAAAAACCTGAACAGTCCTCAGGCAGCCACAGCAGCGTGACACTGGTGTCCCCAAGGCACCAGCATCCTGGAGACTTGGCTGGAAGAAAGTCAGGAGATGGAGCAAGACACTGCTGGTTTTCTCCCTTTTTTTCCAAAAGACAGACAAATATGAACTTACCATTACTACAAAGTTTTCTTGACACAAGCACTGCAGAGGACAACTGGCTGTGACGCGGATGCGTGCCTGCCCAGCAGCTGCTGGGAGGGCGGCTGGGCGGGAGATGCACACTGCTGGAGCCAGTCCCCCTGCCTAACCCCGGCACAGACACAGGCTCCACTCAGTCACCCTTCCTTGACACCTGCCAGCTGCTAACCACGGCACGCACTTCGCTTAGTTACCTCAACAGTGCCACGCGGACGGCTGTACCTTGAGTTCGTGCAGGCTGACGACTTAGTGGTTGCCTGCTGACACCAGAGAAAGAAGCGTTTTTCCCTTCAGCATCTGCTTTGTAAATAAATTGCTGAATTACGTGCTACTCCATGAACATTTTTTGGGGGCCTCTATCTGACGTAAGACACCTGCTGTAGCGATAACTGACAAAATGTAAGGAACCTGGGGAGAGGGTGAAAAGACAAGGGCTAGGAGGACTCTGACTATCTCTGCACACACAAACTACTGGCAGTGACGCTCAGGCAGTGGCATTCAAATGCTGTAGAGTGAGGCTATTGAATTTTTCAGTAGCACGAATGCACTGCGTGCCGTTGCTGTCGCACCGGAATACAGGCACTCACAGAGCAATCGGCAAAGCAGTAAAAGGAGACGCACCCAGCTGGGTTTCCATTCATATACATCAACAAGAAAACTCGGGCTTTTCTATACTAATTCCACGGAGGAATCAAAGAATAAAAAGCTATAAAAAACTGATCAAAACTCTGCAGTGTCAAACTTCAACGATCAAGAAAAATATATCTAATTTCATTAATCTGTATCACGGAAACGCAAGCAATTTAAAGCAGCTTTGCAACATCCCTCCTAATTAATCTCGATCAGGTTATTTGGATGAAATCATGATCTTACTGTCAAGATCAAATTATTCACTGTCTTCACAAAACAAAAAATTTAAAATTTTTAAAAGCTATTTGTGAGCACTGGCAAACAGAACTGTCAACATCAAACAAGCAGGTGCTGCTAACACTCACACCTCCTTATATTTTATCTTTCTTTTGCAAGGCCTCAATTTTTTTTCAGTAGTAACATGCAAATTACCATCCCGGGAATCAGACTCAGGATTCCTGCAGTTTCTTAAATGAGAAACCATGTTATTGCCACTAACAGTAACACAAACAAAACAGAACTACTCCTACACATGATAGCACTGAAAGGAGGAGTGCGTGGCATCCGCAGCAGAAGATGGATGAGTAAACCCGAGGTAGGAAAAGGCAGAGCACTGTGCAAGCAGAGTAATGTTGCAAGTTTCACTAGGAAGCTGGGATCTGCTCCCTCTGAAAGAAAATCAACCAGAAAGCAGAAATAACACCCTGCTTTTTCCTTGTTCTGTAAAGTTCTTCTCATCAAGTCGTATGGAAAATAGAATAAAACTTGTCTTCTTCCCTTCAGAACAGAGGATTGCTGTAAAATACGTAATCATTATTGTTACAGCTTCCACCACATTAGGCTGTACTTTAACTCTTTATTTTTTAAGGCAGATAACCTGCTAATAAAAGACAAGAGATTGATAGCCCTAGAACCTGGTATTCGCCATTTATCGTCAGGATAGCAGCAGCACTGCCAGATTCCCTGAGCGGTCCAGCTTTACTCTGAAGACTTTGCTCCTTTATCATTGTCTGTTCTGGAAAAATAATATACCTCAGCTAAAATGATGGTAAAAAGTGACTCAGCACCGAGTGTGGGCAAATGGCGTCATACCTGATATCCTGGCAAAAACCAGTGGATTCACTTAATGTCATGGACTTGGTTCCCTTCATCAGAGCTCTCTCGGAGCTGGGCAGTGCTGATTTGTGTCTCCCTTCTGCTCAGCTTACAGGAGGAGAACAAGTGCAGAAGCAGCTGCACTTGCCCAGGGAGCAGTGGTTCCCCAGCGAACAGCCTGCAAGGTGGTACTTTGCCCCACAGGGACAGTAACTCGGAGTCCTGGAATGAAAATGGAGGGATAAGGTTGTGCTGGGAGGGCAAGTCCTGCGTCCTAAAAGATCAGAGAAGATTTTAATTGCTTTGGTAGCGCCCAAGGCTACCGCCCTCTCCTTGCATAAAGTTACCTGGGAAAAACCAAACTAGGAGGGAACAAGTGGTTAGGTGGAGGAGGACAGTGCGGAAAGCACTCTGACAGACAGATCCCCAAAGCCCAGCTGACCCTCACAGGACTCATCTTAATTAGTATTCTGATATTCGTCATTAAAATTACTAAGAACATGTTAGTTATTCACAAAGGCGTTGAGATGTCAGCTAGAACAAGTTCTTTTGCCCATTGTAAAGGAAAACAGTATTAAAGCATAGCTCCAAATGTGACGTGAACATCTAGAATTCTTTGGAAATTGAGTGCAGCGAAGCTCACGTTATCATTCCAGCACTTGGTGACGAAGCTGCTTCATTATCAAGACAAACATTTACACGTACAGACGTGAACTATCTGAAAACAGCCACGAATTGTCTATCACACATTGCTGTCTTAATAGGCATGAATCATATTTTCCCACCTTCTGCTGATTTCTTTCTGAAACCCAGTGCTCTGCATCAGCTCCAGTTATTACATTTCTTTTAAACACCAGCATATAGAGCTTGATAACACTCAAAACAGACACTCAAACCCAGCAGATCTCAGATCCACTTTACAGAAATATAAAATACATACATTACTGAAACTCAGTTTAGGCATGTGGAAGGTAGGAAAAACAACATTTACTTTCCCCACAGTAAAGTGCTTACAAGGTAAAATAGCATTATTGTTAATCTCAGTTCCAGAAAACAGTGAATGAGCCTTAACCTCAAGCATTATTTTTAAAAATGCATAAGTAATTTCATTGAGCAGGAAATCAAACTTTTGTCTTTCTTTTCAAATCCTCCAACTAACATTATTTACCAGAAACTAATTTAGCCTATTCACAGAAAAATCAAATCCTTTTTTTGGCTCCTCTGTGCTGGAATTAATCAGAAGCAGCATGATTCCATGTTTAATTTCAATCGCAGCAGCTATTGCTTTACAAATAAATAAAACTTACAAAATGTGTATTGCTCCTTAGTAAGAAGTTAGCTTTTTATTAAGGAAAATAAAATTTAGAATACTGGTGTCCACACACAGTTTTGTTTAATTATGAGACCACCACGGAATACGTGTCTTCCCTTAATAAAATCCAAGTGCGTAATTAAAACGGCATTTTCTTGAAAGACATCAGCAATATCTGGGTCATCTATAAGATGTCCAGACCACCAAGAATTAAAATGCCCATATGGAAATATAATGGGGGGGTGGAGGGGGTGGGGAGGGAGTTATGATTAAAAGAAATCTATCAAGCCTAACTTCAACCACAGAGGCAAGTGCGATGTGGTGGTACACGGAACTCCTTTTGTAGACCTGGGACTTTGTTCATTTCAGCTCAAGTTGAAGAGGCTGGTTATCGATTTTCTAGCTAGATTTACTAAGAGGACAGCAGAACACAGCCCCATCTGTTAGTCCTTGGCGAGGACACCAGTGCTATTTGTTTTCCTAGCATGGCATCCCAGCCCGCTCCTGACTTGCAAGCTCATACAACAGACTGATGGTGCCCGAGAGACAGCGTGAAGCGGTGCCTGCACCACTGCCAAGGGCAAGGAAGAAACGGATGGTCAAATCCAGATTATCTCACATTAAGCGGGGAGGAAGTGAAAAATCTGCACTGTCCCCCCACCCGCGGCCTCCCCCCTCCCCTTATGCTCACAGGAGACAGCATCTAACCTTCAGTCAGCGAAACAGAGAGAAAACTTTGCTTTGAAGCTTTAGAGCTGCCCAACAATACTTTCGGCTCGAGCTTTGCCCAGCCATGGGCTGGTTTTAAATCCACACCGTCAAAATGAGAGTTAGAGGGATTTTCCCCAACTTCAAAACTGCGACAAGCTGCTTTGTCTTCAACAGCTTTTGCCTGAAGACTTTCTTTAGTGCCCTCTCTCACAAAAATGTATGCAGGGGAGGGCAGTTTGCTGCAGACCCAGCTGCTCTGTGGATCTGTTGGGACAATCTAGATTCAGTGTGCAGTGAACCTTACAGACACGATACTAAAACTTACCCAAAACACTGCACTGCTACAGGCAACCCTGTAGCTACAAGGGGTCTAGGTCACATTCTCATTATAAAAGAGTACAATTTTATAATTCAGTATCAATAAGTGTTGGTGGCCAATATGTACTAGATTACTCCCAAATATTAAACACTTTGCAACACTGTGAACTGCACCACAGAAATGAGAAGTATTTCTGCTTACTGTCTCAGCTATCTTTGTAAACTTCTCCCCTGCTGCAGAAAAGCCTACACAAACTAGGATTAATTTGCCCACTCCTGACTTTACTTGCACGTGCATTTCCAACAGACCTCAGGAAGTTACACACAGAATATTTTCAAGACTGAGCCTAGGGTAAAATTCTGACCAGTACAGAAATTAGGCAAGCTAAAAACCAGGGGAAATAACATGTGTACAGCACACAAGATTATCTACCCATGACTTAAGCGCACTGAGCAACACACAACAAAAAAAAAAAAGAGAAAGAAATCAGTAATATATATAAACATAGAAATCAGTTCAATTTGTAGCTGTCTGTACACACAGACACAAATGATAAGCAAACTAGAGACACATATAATATAACTGTCTACCACAAATTTGGCCTTTTCACAATTTCCAGCACGAACACTATTATAAGCTTCAATTTCAAGCCAGACCTTTGGCTTTAGGGAAGAACTCTGTTTATATTTGGGAAAAGCTTTAAAAGGTAGAACTATCACTGCATACGCACGTTGACGTAAATCACATTCAGAAAAATATACCCCAGCAGAAGAAGGTAGGAAGAAGCCCCACAGCCCTACAGACACTTCAAGCAACGAGGAGGCATCTCAGACTTTGTATTTTTCTTCAGCCAGGAAAGGAAACAAGGAAACAAGCCAAGGGAAACAAGGATTCCCAGTTATCTGCAGTACGAATATGTGCCGTCACCTTTGCCTCCAAGCACCCGTGTGCCTAACCATTACGACTGAGACTGGCTAAGCAGCCCCTGTTCAAAAGAATCAGCTTACCTGCAGAGCTTTTCTCCTGCTGATCAAATCAGTAAATCTTTCATCTGAAGATCTTCATGAGCAATCTTACTGAGCAAAGCAAAAGACTGAATGACTGCCACCTCCAAAACCTCACCTCTTTCCC
>NW_010423405.1:22457-23495 GCF_000710305.1 Buceros rhinoceros silvestris
CTTTCCCTTGGTATCTGAGGCCTGTTTTGCCTTGTGAGAAACACAGAAGTCTTTTGTCTCTGAAAACAGAAAGATTTGGGGTTGCACAGTAACACTGACTACTGCAAATTGTGGCGAAAAGCATCCACACAGAAACTTACTGGTTATTCACTGGGTTTAATAATTTACTTGTGTCCAACCTCTGAAGGCCAAACTTAGAAAAGGGCGTTGTACAACTATAAACAAATATATACGATTCCACAGCCGCGACTATCCTAAGGGGAAAGCAAGGCATGTACTATATGTCACCACTCCCTCTTCTGCAAAGTGTTCTGGGATCGTCAGAGTACACAAGTCGCAGCACAGGGCAGAAGCTGTTAATGGGGAGCATGTAAAACCCCATCTGCTGAGAAGGACAGCTGAAAAATGTCATCTTCGTGTTCAGAGAACTAGAATTCCTAAGCTTTGGGCCCTGAGCTTTGGTTTGGACCTTTCTATTAGGGACAGCTGAGACCTGTGCTCAGGACAAGGCTCCATACTCAGAAGTTAAAACGTAGGACGGATTCTGTGAAGTCAGTCCAAGGCCACACGCTGCCCCTGCCCTGGGCAATGCCTGAGTTCACACTGGCCCCAGGTACAGGGCACAGGCATGAGCAGACCATCAAGGTCCTGGCCGCAGAGCTGCCTGCGTTCGGCAGGGCGGGATGTGCAGCTCAGTCCACAACCTGCAGTTCACTCTTGCCCCGTGCCTCTGGGGCCTTTGGAGAAAAGACAGTGCCAGAACGAGCCCAGGGTCTGCCTGGGTTCTGCCCGTGACCTAACCCCTCTGCTCGCTGTACTGGGGACCACTCTCCGGAAAACAGCGACACTGATGGCGGCTGCTCAACACCTCCTCTTTCAACTCATGTTGAACTGCAGGTTGGGATGGCATAGCTTTGAAACTGCGACCAGGAATTCTGAAACAGCCAAGTCTCAATTAAATATCTGTTCCTCACACACTGAAACCACAGACAAAACTGCACCTTTCTGAAATCCCATACAGTCGAAACAAGGGAAGGT
>NW_010423405.1:23635-44200 GCF_000710305.1 Buceros rhinoceros silvestris
TTTCCACTGACCTGTGTTTTTACCTGTGTAATCTTTCATTTTTTCTAGTATTCCAAGAGTTTCAAATCAATGTTAAGCAACTTACACTGTGTTTAAAAGCCTTTTTCTGTTTGAGCTGTTTACAGTTTTCTACTGGCAAACATGGGAGAAAAGATGAGTGATTTATGAACGCTCACTTTAAGAAGTCAAACACCATATTAAAACAATACCTCATAGCATGGTGAAATAGAGTTAAGCAGACTGTTTTCACAGCGATTTTTATAGAAAGAACATGCATAGTTTTTTGACAGGAAGAAAAATCTAAACATGACGGAAACTGTGTGTATTAAATGTTGTCAAACCTTTATTTGTCCTAACACAAAAGATAAAACTCGCTGTCAGAGACCTATATAAAATACAAAAGAAGAGATGAGAGATGGGAGCTTTCCAACCTCACTGATTTCCCTTTACAAACATTCTAAGATGAGATTGAGTGAAACTCTTCACCACATTACATCCTGAAAACCAACACCATTTCCAGTCTCTCTGTTAATATGAGAGTGGTAGCACTGATCAAATGACAGAAAAACAATCACGTAGCAAGTTGCACCATTTCCTTGCACGCCCGTAGGTTCACTGCTCTCAGGAACAGTTTCACACGTCCTCCGCCGCAGGGCTAATTGGCAGCTCTTGCCCAGGGCTGCTCCGGCAATCGCGGTGAACCGGGCTGTGCAAGCAAATAACGAGTGCCTGAATTGACTAAGGAGTGTCGGGACGACAGAGGGAAAAATTGGCTAAGGGAGCACATCAGCAGCCGCGTGTGCATCCTCAGGTGGTGCTCAAGGAGAATGTACGCTTTAATTTGTAGCCCATTTGCTGCAAAGGGATCAAAGTTTAAGATATGCCACAGAGTCCGATATGGCAATCCAAGAAAGGGAAAGGAAAATAACTTTTCTGTATTTCTGAGAACAAATAGCTGTCTCTACCATCACATCATTGTTTTACCATTACCAGCTAATACAACAGCAGACAGAAAGTGCAGCTGCGGTCCACAGAATATTTGGCATTTCTGGCCCAAGCATAATCCCTCATGTAATGAAAAACCTATTTCTATTTCTGCATCCCCGCTACTCTTCATACTGAAGAGGCTTGCGCCTGTCTCCCATTTATTGAAGCTTATTCTTCATCTAGACAGCCAGGTCTGGTTTGTATTAGAAATTAGGTTTTAAATCACTATTTTTCTATTATTTATTTTAGGATTTCCCGGAAGCCTCCAGAGGTGCAAAAAAAAATTGTTCTTGTTGAAAAAGACCCTAGCACTCTTAACGAGCCAAGCCCCAAATCCCTCGCTCATTTTAAAGAACTTGGATGGTTTTGAGGTTCAAAATAAACTGACTATAAAGCCAATAATGTTATCTTAAGAGTGAAAATGACACAGAAATGTTTTTAAGAAAAAAGTTAAAACTCCCCATGCAAGAGTAAGACTAATCAGATCCCTGAGCTTTTCTTAATGAGCAGGCTCCATTATGGGCTGCTCTTTCTCTTTCCTCATGAGGCTGAATTTTGCGTTTCAGTGATTAATGAGGTCTCAAGATGTAGAAGGGGATATATATGTAGAAAGAAACAACAGGTGAAATAAACTTTTGGCTCAATAAATCTTAGAGGCCTAAATTGCATCTCATCTCTTTATGCTCTCTGCTGCCTTGTGGCCAGTTTTAACACAATTCTCTATTTTTGGCTCCCAGCTCTGCACCACGTTCCTGTAAGCACGCACAGTTCTCTCCTTGGAAGAGACCGTCTACGATACAGACACCCTGCCGGCTCCCTGCGAGCTAAAGGGGACTGCGATGCTGCACGGCCCTTCTCCGGACGCTGTTGTGCGCCTGCTGTGGCCCTGGTTAGCTTCCATTCCATTAAAGCGCTTCGCAGTTACCACAGACCAGCAAAGATGTTCAGTTCTACCCTTACATTCCCTTGGGATGCTTGCTATGTGCCTCTATCATTTCTCCAGCATCTATTAATTTTCTCAGCATATTTTCCTTTCTTTTAACGGCTCCTAATAACTGAACGCAGAAATCCTCTAGCAACAGTATGTTCTTGCAGAAAAAGCATCTCCGTTATTCTGCAGAAGAAAACATGGCCCTCAGATCTCCAATTCAGTTAAGACCAATTCCAGCTGTGTGATATGTGATAGTTTATAAAAGTTGGCTATCATGTGGTGGGGGAAATTTCTAAGCTGTCAGGAGCAAAACTCGAGCCTTCTGGTAAACCACAAGCCTCGGATCAAACCAGCTCCCCTAGGATTACAGCGGGGTTTTGCGGTTTCTCTACTTAGGAGGCATAGCTGTAGCATAAAGTTCCTGATTTAAAACTGAAGATTCGTAGTTTTGTTCTTCTGATCACACAGGATTACTCCCGCTACACTGCCAAAACTTTTGATAGCAGCAGACTGGGTTTGCACGCGCTGTTGGTACAAGCGCGCAGAGCGGGTTACGATGCTGTGAGCCAGCAGCTCCTGCTGACGGCGACGTGGACAGGGCCTTCGGACCAACTCCTGCCTTCGCCGTATCACTCTTCAGCCCCTGCCACGTGAGTTATATGCAGCCATTTGCACCTCACACAAAGCAGTACGTCCCGTACACGAGAAATGAGTAAACTGAAAGAAGATGCAAATATGCAACATACCAGACGTAACCGCAGGAGTGGTCAGTACCCGCCGAACGAAACAAACCAACGGTTAACACGCAGGTACAAGCAGCGTATGTGCGACAGACTGACTGACCTCTCAGAGAGTCCTGCCTAGTCCAGTCGATCCCTGCAAGGAAATCGAGTACCGCCAAAGCAGAGTACACCTTCCCACCCTGCACCCTGGGAAGCTGTTCTGCCACACTGGCATTAGTGGGCGAAAACATCTTCTGCTCTGTGGCTTGCCTCAGGAAGTACTGAGTAAGAAAAAGGTTGGAAGAAATTAACTGAACAACCAACCAGCAGATCAAAAAAAAGCTTAAAATTAAATTAACGGCAGCACTGTTATGCATTATGTATATTACCTTTTAAAAATTAAACATGATGCAGGGGGATAAATCTGGACATCCCAGAGAAGAAAACAAACTAATCCCAGAGCATATTTAAAGTTTTAGCTAAGGTTCTGGAAGATCAACATAAGAGAATGAAATTCCTTTTCTATTCAGGAACTGTATTAATACAAATGCTTGTTTTTTTCTAGCAATTATTTAGTAATGGCCAAGATAAAGACATTAATAGTGTCTAATAATCACACAGTGGGGCTCAACAGTGATTCTCTCATTATCGAATCTGCTCAATATACAAGTCAAAACATGATTTTTTTAAACCAAATACATTCTTCACTTTGGCATTGTAATTCAAGCTTCTGATGTCAGAAACAATTATGCGCAATTAAGTAGGGCAGAACTCCCTGAATACTAAGTGTACATGCAGCAGTCAAAAAGCAGCCTCGCCTTCCTCCACCCCCTTCTCTGCCAAGGAAGGCTTCGGCTCTCCTGCACCCACCCCGGTCAAACTCTGTGGTGGACACAAACATCGTAAACCTCGATCTGGAGTGCAAGCTTTGCCCCAGGGTCAGACAGGTTGTCGTGGAAGATGCAGTAAGATTACACAGAGTTTCAGCCTGAATAAGCAAAAGCTGAAATGAACCCAAAAGTTAACTTACTGAAAGGAGGTAATTTCTCCACATTGTATTATATGGTGAGTAAAGATTTCTGCCATTTCATAGGGATGTCATTTCTCTTCCCACCGTTCAACTTCTTTGCTCCATAATTTCTGTAGTCTGTTATCCTGCCCTATTATTTTCACAACTTGAATTTAATTCCTATTTTTATATTTTGTCTTCCTTCAAGTTCCTTGAATAGTCCCTTGTCTCTTTAGTACACTTAAGTACTTTTTATTCCATTTTTTTTCATGGCTTTCATAATAGTGTGGTAAGAGCTACTTTAGCCACAATTACAAAATCTGTGTCACAGCTTTCAACCTGCTGGTACCCCACTGAGCAACAGTTACACTCCTAAGTACAAACACGGACTCCTGCGCTTGGATGAGTAAATCCCTAAGTGTGCTAAGTGCAAAACAACACAATGAGTTAAAGCAGCACAGCAACAAATAATCAGTCTAAATGAATCCACAGATGATCACCTGGTGATCTCCACATAAATATCTGCCAACAGAGCCATGCTTCCCCAGGGAGAAATGAGACATTTTACACGGATATTGAACATTGACTACGCAGAGAGAATGGCCACAGGTTTACGTCTCTGACTTGGCATTATATTAGCAAAGTTTAATCTTCAATATCCCTTTTGCTCACCCTTCCCCTGAAAAATGGTCTCATCTTGGTATGTTGGGCTAGTGCCTCAAATATTCTTCATGGTTTCCCCCCAACTTTCTACAAGACTTGTTTTGCATCTGCTTACCTCTGCTGTCTCTGCCCTGACAGGGCTCTATACCTGTGATACTGGGATTCCACCAGAGACTCCTGCAAAACTTCCGAGTATTCAGAACTCGTGCTGATGGAAGTGAGAAGAGGCTCTGTTACGCAGCCATTAGGAAACCCGGGACATTTTCTAGTTTGTGCACGGTAGGACAATGACACTGCATGAGAAGCACAGCATGTACTTCACAATTCAGAAAAAAACCTCCAAAACCCAACAACAACAAAAACCCCTTACCAACCCCTCCCACCCCCCAAGCACCTCTGAGCAAGCCATTCCTGCAGATTTGGGTAGAGAAAGCCAAAACCTGTACTGAATCAACAACTGTACTACTAAACTACTCATTTTAAACATGACCTCTAGAATTTCCTATTGCACGACACTGCTCATTTTTGTGATCCTAACCTCTACCCACCCGTTTTGAGCAGCGCAGCCTCAGCTGGAGGATCCAGCATCAGCAGGGCACTTCCACTACCCTCCTCAATGTCACAGCAATATATTTTAACAGTCCCTGGGCAGCAACACCAGCACGTGTGAAAAATGTTTTCTCAGACCCATCCTAGACAGTGTTTTGCAATAACAGAAGACAAACTAAAACGTGCCTCCCCCAAACACAACCCCGCTAACACACACAGGAACACGTCCTTTCGGTCTCCTGTTTCTTGCCAAGGTTTCGGAGTATGCTTGTTCGTCTTTAGCCAAGCAGAAAGGGTTTTCAATTTTGAGTGCTAAGCCCGTGATGGCACTCTGTGAGTTATGGAAACATTAGCCTGGCTCTGTTTTGGAGTGCTGAGCACTACTGGATGAAAATCCTCAACAAAGACAAAGGGAATTGAACAGGCTGACAAGCCTGCCCCTGCGCAATGATACTTCCATTAACTCCGAGATCTCTGCTAGGCAAAACAAGTAGTACACTGGCTTTTCTTGGAACAAATCTGTAGATCAGGCTTTTCTTTTTGACCTAGGAAAAGCACAGGCTCACTACACCCAAGCAATTTCACGTACGAATCCCCGTTATTTGTGGCATTATGCAGATACTCTCTATGTTACATTTATACAATAGCAGCTGGAGCACTGCATCTCTAGGAACACCGTCCTCTTCACCTACTGAATCTCGCACACCTTGGGACTGTGCCGTAGGACACCTGCTAGGCTAGAAAGCCACGCCTGAAGTTCGTGGAGCCAGGCCCCATGACTGCCAACACTAGCGCAGAGTTTTCTCACAGAACGGGGCAGGCGCCTTTCCCTGGGAGGCTCAAAGTCTCTCTTCTCAGAGGCAGCATCAGAGGAGCTTACTGAGATACTCCTCCTCCTTTCTCTCTCAGATTGACTTCTATCAGTCAATAAGAATCACTGAACGTGTGACATTTAGAATATGACAGGCATATACTAGGATTTAATTATTGCCCCTTAATTGACACCTATTTTCAATGCAAATTTAAGAACAGAACCTTCTGTCATCAGCTAATCTTGCAAGATGCAGAGCTCTCTCTGTTTACATCGATTTCGAGTGAATTCGATAGCAGTGATTGGCAGCCAGATGACCTCTGCCTCTCCAAGGTTCCACCTTTGCATGATTTTCTCTTTTTTCGGTCTTGGTTTCCAAAATGTCTAGCATATTTAACATCAGCGAAGTCTGGACAAGACAAAGTCAGTGGTTTTCTGGCTGTGTAAGCAGAAAACAACACACACAGCATAAGAAATTAAATGAAATGTAGATTGGCATTTATCAAAAGCAAGTCAGAAAAAAATGGATTGATAGGTAGGAGAGCCCCTGGAACAAACTGGTTTGATGAATCCTCATCTGTGGAGTTAGGGTCAAAAAGACTATTAGATGTTTCAGTGGGACAACTGCAATTACAAATATGAATGAACAAGAAACTTCATAGAAGCGCTTACGTTGGCAAATATCTGACTCATTTGTGGGAAGAAAATAATTCCTGTTGATACCAACACCTGCAGAACACAATTTTATGCAAACTGTGGTATGTACATGTCTGATACAAAGAAAATGTGAGGCTTCTAATTCCAATTCTGATTTTTTTCAGAAACCCCACAAATTTTCTTGTCTGATCGTCACAGAAACAAATGGATACTTCTGTGGGTACTAGAGATAACTACATAAATTAATCATTTATTTGTCTTCTATCTTTAGACAACCTACTGTGATACTTTCTAACAGCAAGAAATTTACCAAAATATGTTTTGTGCACAGCTATTTTTTAAGCTCTGATTTTAAATATATAGAGAAAATAAAATAATAATGCATTTTCATCTGTTAAACCGCCAGACCCTTTGGCAGTTCAGCCCCTTCTAGAGCACAGAAGTGACTATACCGTTTTAAGCTTATGCAGAAAACTGAAATTTACGGTAAACCTCACGTGTCTTTAAGGCCAAGTAACACTGAAGAACAAATGAGCGGTAACATTTTCCTTTGCAACGTACGCACTGCAGCTGTAGTGCAAGCACGCTATTGTCGTAATTCCTTTGTCACTTTCCTTTATTTTTCCCTGTATCTTCTTGCACATGAAAGGAGTAGATAAAACAGCATCAATATTCTAAAAGTTACCAGTACGAGTCTCAAGACACTATTTTCAAGTCGATCATCTTTAAACCCTTTGTAGCTTTGAACTTCCACGAGAAATAACAGTTCTTTTTTTTTTTTCCTTGCCAAAGAAAGTCTAAATCCTTTAAATTACCACATTTTTACCGTACTGACATGTTGATGGTCAGATGTTCTTTGATGCTCAAAGTTAGATTGGCAGAAATCAGAGCAGTGCAGGGGCTTTCAAAAATGTGGTATTTATGTTTGGCAGCAATTACTTTGTGAAAAACACAAGGTGACTCTTTTCCCTCTCCTTTCTTCTTTCGATATTTTTTTCCGCTCCAAGTTTGGCATCAATCTGAAGAGCTAAAAACTAATTTAACATGACAAATGCTTTCATCACTCCCTTAACCTCCGAGTGAACACTCTGACAAAGACAATATGTGTGGTATATGCTTTCCTTTTGACACTGTATAAATTACTTTCTTGTAACTGGGTTTTACCACCAGGCCAATCTCCTTGGGATGCCCTAATTTGAAAGGGCTCCTGCATTCCTCATGTGTCACCCAGGATAACGGGAATAACTCCTGGGCTTTGTGAACCGGTGCATGTCTCGGACAGGACTGTAGGACAGTTGTAGTTACGTACCGCATGCTGGAATTCACCACAATGTTGTGCAATACGACCAACTTACACTTTGCATTCATTTGCATTTCATCTGCTACCGAAGAAAGGGGCAGAAGTGATAAACCTGGCTTTACACAGGCAGACAACATTTTGTATACCCTGTTAGAAAAACTTAACTGAAGCAAATTCTCCTTATTCTCTGCTATCAAAAACAGTATAATGCTCAGCTGTAGAAATATCTTAAAATGCTCTTTCTTGTGGAAATTATCTGAAATTTTTTTGCCTCTGTCTATTCTTCCAACAAAAACCCCCTCAAAGTTGCTCGACTTATTTTCAACCTGGCGAATCTCACGTGTCAAAGTTTCTGCAGAAGCTCTGTCAGGGTAAAGGAATTCAGGTTCAGAACAGTATGTCTAAGATGGCAAACCGTGCACACACAACCCGAGCATATTCTGCACATACACATGCCGTGTGCAGTAAGGCAGCGTTAAGCATAGCTGCAGGAATTTTTCCCAGGCATCGGTCAGAATACATTTCAGAGGAAGATTTAGGAACAGATACCAATGGTACTGACTGACCTATAAAGGAAGAGCCTAAACAGCCGAATGGTGATGGCATTTTGTGATCTAAACCATCAATCTACGTATCTTTTAAGAAAGAAAATCAAATTTAAAGTTTCCTTCTAACAAGACATATTGTCTTAATTTTGACAAATGTTTAACTTCTTAAAATCTCAGTAGTATCTTCATTTAACATCAATTATGTAGTGTGGCAGAAAGTTCCAAAGGTTATTAAACATTACGAATTTATTTTTAAAGCTTTAAACATACTGCCATTTCATTTCATTCATTGTATTTTTATTTGTGTGTTACTAGAAAGGCAATAGAATGCCTAAATAATTTTTAAATATTTCCTTTTTTCTATCTGTTATGATACTTCCTTTGCTTGTCTCTTTAAATCACTCCTCATTAGACAATTTTCATGCCACCCATAATCTCTGGCAGTCCTTTGAAAGTTCCATGTCTAAACGTGTAGACAGCACATTTTCAATCATCTATCTGTATCAATTCACCCATCTCTTACTATAGGACAATTCATCTAGAAATCCTGACGATTATGAGAACTTCAAACTATTCTTTCAATATAATTTACCTCATATTCGCCAGCACTGCCTTTTTCATTTAGTCCTGCAATAGTCTTGAATAGCACTGGTACGATCACCTTCACACAGCCTAGATATATACTGCCAACCTGAGCAGCAGAACCATCTGCTGCAAACTTTGATGACTTTTCCCAAAACTATTACTCTCAGCTAATGTAACCTCAGCAACGTGACACCTGCTATGGTGAAGAGCAGGAGATTTCTGTGGACACATACAGCAGAAAACCGTTACGAGAACCTTTAAAGCCTCTCCTATGCATGAGGTTCTGGCAGCAAAATACATCAGGAGGAGTTACTGCAATGTGGAGTGTTGTGGAATGTTGTCCTTCCTCCGGTATGTCTTGGGGGAATCTTCACATCTTTCTTCATCCCAAGACTGCCAGCTCTCTTGGTAGATTAACAGCTCTCACTTCCCCACTGCCTCAATGATTAGGACAGAACGAGGATTTTGGTCTGACCTGAACATTATTCTGGTCACCTGTTCTGACAACAAAAGCATTTTTCCTCCTGACAGAGCAAGACAGTTATTTTGTCTTCACAGCAGTTCAGGGCTTAGTAGGTCAGGAGCTCCAAAAGAGCTGCAGAAGAGCAGGACAGCTGATGCTTCACATGGCTGC
This sequence comes from Buceros rhinoceros silvestris, assembly GCF_000710305.1. Taxonomy (NCBI): domain Eukaryota; kingdom Metazoa; phylum Chordata; class Aves; order Bucerotiformes; family Bucerotidae; genus Buceros; species Buceros rhinoceros. Next base: position 33,032 of record NW_010423405.1, read on the forward strand.
TCTTTCCCCAGGAGAGAGGATATTTAGTTTTCCCAGGGCTCAAGCCCTGCACACACCCAGGAAAAGGTCACCCTCCAGAGAACTGCAGAACAAGGAAAGGTTCTTAAAGCGTTTTTTTAAATAAGGAAATGATTTAAGTACCATCCCCTTAAGTCATACTACTGGGGGACAGCAAGTCCCAGCGATCTGATGGGCGGATTAGCTTACAGCTGATGGTCTTACCCCTGCTCTTTGTCATGGGCAATGAAGGAGTTTTTGCCGAGTAAGACAATTAAACTAATGAACAGCCTAACTAAAGCACATCCCTTCTCCCTGTCTGTTGTTCTCATGCACCTAAGGCAATGCAACTTCTTTTTCTTTCCTCTGCTCTCTTTTTCTTTGCTTTAAATTACGATCACAGTGGATCCATCAAATTTATTCGCAGGATTAATTGCAGCTATTTTCTGGTTTTGACAGCTACTCTTCAGTATACTTATTCTCTACTGTGCATAGCAGGAAGCTTGTCAGGTAACTTCTCATTATTTAATCCTTGAGCCAGAAGTCTCTTCCTAACCCCTGTCTTCTTGTGCTTGCTAGACAACTCTATTGCGCTCATCATTCTTTAGTCAGGAAAGAAGACCTCAAAAACTTGTGTCAAAACAGATCACTTATGTCATTACTTGAAATGATAGAGCATTTGTCAATTATTAAGAGTCAATCCATTGCCTTACACCCCTTCTTATCTTAGACAGTAAATGAAAGCGTATAAAGCAATAACCATGTTGCAAAGCTTTGCTTTAGATTACAATAACTTAAAGACCAAGGAAAAATACATTTCATAATCCATCATTTCAAAGTTATGCCCACGATTAAAATATACAACTTCATTTCCCATGTGCATAATCACTCACACAGAGAGCTGTTGTCTAACTGTCAAGTTCAATAAATCATGTGCTTTCCAATCTTTTTGTTTATGTATCAAACTAAGCCTTTTACTCTGAGTTTTTCTCCAGAAGACACATAGAAAGATGGTTAGCTCTGCAGCATTAAGCCTGCTGGGATGTAGGCCTGGCCTGAGACAGCAGCAATCAAGTAGCCAGTCAGCTTTCTCACTACATTTAATTACACATTAATTACATAGGGAAGCTCATTAGTTGAAAAATGGGGTTTCCTTGGAAAACAGCATCTGTCCTGTTGGGTCAGATTATATGGAATAATAATTAAAAAACCTCTCTTCAACTGGAGAGAAGGGAGAAAATTCAGTATATCTTTATAGGGCTTTTGAGCACTGTATCAGAGACCGACTCAACACCACACAGAACAGGTCTGGCAAGTGTTAACAGAAAGTATCGACAAGCTACCACCATTTCACCATTTCCTCAGAGAAGCTACAGAGAAGCTGTGCAGCACGTCACTGTCATCAAGGTGGTAGTAAAGGCACTGTAACAGGTACAAAATACACAGCTAGACACTTGTGTAGACACTTAGGAAAACCTCCAAAACAGCAGACGATAAGGGGGATGCCAGGGCGGGGCAGAGAATCAAAAGCCAATTAAATTAAGAAAGGCAAACTAACAGCAGCGTGTTAAAAAAACCCTCGAAAGACCACAAAAATAATTAGAACATAGTGTCTTCAGTATTAATAGATCAATCACAGGAAATAAACACAACAATTAGACTTTCCTTTCTGTATTTTTGCTCACAAAATACTAAGGATGTGTGGAATAAGGAAAATAACAGCACAGAAAACGGAACTATCTAGCTACTTAGATCTACCACCACCAGGAGTTTAGGCACACGGACAGATACAGACTAAGACTTATTAACCAACAGGATCTTCCGTTTTTTATCTAAAGGCATTATCTGATGGTGATATTTGAATTCAAATGCCAGCAACTTCTGTTACTTATACAGATTCACCACCTATCACAACTTCTTCCAAAGATTTTTTTTAAACATACGGGAGTACAAAAAAAAAAATTGTTTGGACCATCTATGAGGGATGCATATGCAGCACCTGAGGTTAACCCTGCACACTGAGAATGCCGAATCGATTTCCACTGCTCTTGTGACACTGAACAGGACTTGAACATTTTATTTTACCTCATTAATCAGTATAAGGAACAATCATTTTCTTGCTTTTTGAGAACAAATTTGTGAAACTGTCCTTTCACCCGCTAAATCTTCATTTGCTGACACAGCCGTGCGATTTGACAGAGGAAACACAGCCTTACCTATGAAATAGGCTAGCAGGATGGCGAGCAGCACTGCCGCAGCAATGGCAGATAAAGCAGCACATTTCCAGCTGCAATACTTGGAGGGTTTTTTCAGCTTGAACGCATTCCTGGAGAATGTATTTCTAGGTAACAGTCTGGGAGGTGGAGTATAAACTGTTCCTGAGGTCAACGGGTATCCCGGGGAAGAACTACTGAACAGCGGAGTAGTTCCAGAAGATGTCTTAAACAAGAAATGCCTGAAAAACATAAAATGGAACAGAGTTGAAAATTGAAAGTCCCGTAGTCAAGAAAGAAAATGTCCATTCCAGCTGCCACAACGTGTTAAGCTCAACTAAAATCAGAAGGATTTTGTATGAAGAAATGCAGAGATTAAAATTCTCATAGTCTCCCTGCCACCAGAGTTTAACAACTGCCACTAAAACACAGTGTCAGGAATCTGCTTAATGCTCTCTGTAATTAGATGCAACCTGACCCGGTATTAGCTAAAGCACCAGCACGACCAGTGAAGTGTCTCTGAGTTCCAGTTGAGATGGCCCGTGTAAGAAGGGCAAGCAGGCTAGTAACAAAGCTCATATGCAGAAGTGATGTCACTATCAACTCCTTTTGGCCTGTGTTTGATTAGGACAAAACAACTAGTTCCATTACAAACTACCTGTAGTGTTTATGTGTGCAACAGAACACCTAACTTTACGAGAAAACATCATTTGTGAGTTCACAGGTTTACGTGATTTCCCTGTGCAATCCACTACCCAATAAATATTCTAAGAAAAAAAAAATTCTGAATCTCACTAACACTAGTGGCAAAACCTCCCAGCAAAAAACATTAAGGACATATCGAGCAAAACCCATCATCCTGTAAGAAAAGATCTTGCCAGAATTAGAATTAACCATCTTTTTTTTAATGGTACACGTTTGGTTTGAACAATTAAGGCAATCACCTTAAAAGCACCTAAAAGCCCACTCCTCATCAGAAAAAAAAGAGGACTTCAACCGCTCATACATTTGTTAAGGAGAAAACAAGGGACAAAATATACTACACAGCAAAATCTCACAAAATGCTGCCAACACATTCCGGACAGAGAAAATGAAGAAAGAGAACTAGAAGACCGGCTCCTCTAGATTGACTTCGCAGTCAGGAAGAACTGACTACAAGCATGTTCCCAGTAAATGATAAAAAGAGAAGCACAGAATAAAGCCAGCGGTCTTTGAGAAGGGCATTTTTCTTGAGACAAAAGAGCTTTGAAGATCCACTCCATAGTCTATTCCTTCATAGCTCTGAAAAACAAGTGCTTCTTGGAATTGATGAGAATGAAGATACTCAGTAATCTCCAAAATCAAAACCACAGCCTAAAATAACCCAAGTCTTACTTCACATGTAAAAACGTTTAACGTTTCTCTTCAGCCCAGAATCCAGTATGTGACTCTCAAACCACCTGTTGGAACTTCAAAATCCGTTTCAGCCACTGTTGAGTACAACAACGATTTGGAAGTTTGTAACTGAAACGCGTTTCCAAAGCACATTTACACCCTAGCACATGTGCAGACTTCCAGGAGGAGAGTAGGAGCGCGCTGGTTTTGAAATGACACCCAGCGCGTAACAAACTGCAGAGGACTCGCACACCGGCAGCAGACAGTGAAAGGCAGGCTGGCGAGCTGTCCCAGCGCTATCCTCAAACACTCACCTTTCAAGAATGAAAACACGGTCTTCTTTTTAATGCAGTCATTAATAAAATCTATTAATGAACATGAAAAATCATTTAGTTTAGCTCTGCCTTTGTTATTTTTCTCTTTTTTAAGCCCCAAGTGATCTTGTACATCCTTTACAAGAGTGATCAAAATGTGGTTCATTTCAGAAGACATTTCAGTCACCCAAGGCAGTGGTAGCATTCACTGTCATAACCTTTTCTTTGTGCTTGGAGACACCCAAGGACACCATCAGAAGTGGCTTTCGAAGCCTAACTACCTTAAGCAGATGAATTCTGTGTTTTGGGGTGGGGTTTTTAAGTGCAGTATTTGTAAACAAAGAAGTTGAATAACATGGGAATATTCTACACAGTTACTTAATCGAAACAGTCTGTCTTTTTTTTCAGATAAAGTTGTCCTCCTTTTTCCCTTGGCAGTGAGGCTCATTAGACAGTAGAATTGCTTTTCTGCACCGTGCACGAGAAAACACAGTAAAGGCAAACGCTGAAAGGGTTTTCCCCTCAAAATCACCTACCCGTTTAAATTAAAATACCCACCTTCCAGTTACATGAAAGCAAGAGATAATGAAAGCCTGAATTCATCAACGCTTTATTTAAAATGTTTCTTTACTTTGCAACAGTTCAATTAAAATAACTGTTGGGAAAATGATGTTATGGGGCTGGTTGGGTTATGCTAGATCTACTGCACTGCTTCTGCTCACAAGTGTTAATCAGGTTATAACCAGTGTCCTGGGTTCAACATTGACAACCGATTAACACTTGTGAGCAGAAGCGGTTCTGGTTCTTTCTGCTTGCTCTCAGCTGCTGGGAACACACCACCACTTCCTAACAGGACCCAGGGACTGAAGTTCCGTGGAGCACGAGGAAGGAAGGGCAGAAGCAATAGCGATGTGGTGAGACAGAGGCAGGCTCATCCCTCATGCAGGCTAACTCCTCACCTGCCTCAGCCCAGCAGCCCTCTTCTCCTCCTACATCCTCTCATGGCATGAGCAGCCCTGTCAGGTTTGGACCTCATCAGTTCTTACAGTTCTTCCCTTTCTCCTGCCCAAAAGCAGATCTCTCAGAATCAAACTGGAAATTGCAGTCCTTGGCACTGTCTTTACCTGCAAAGTCAAAGTTTTTAAACCCAGGAATTTTATGTCATTTTATGTTTAGGACATAAAATTCCTGGGTTTAAAAACCAACAGAAATTTTAATATAAAGCATTGTTAAAGTAAATTCAGATACATAATGAAACTCTGCTCCTATTAAAATGGAATTAATGAATATCTAGATACCTTTTAATAGAACATGTCAATCATACACCGTTTCATGTGAGAAGAAAAAAAAGTAGAAGAAAAAAATAGTTCCACTGTGATCCACTTTGAGATACATAAAGTATATGAAGAAAAACCAAAACCCTCATCCATGCAAACATGATCTCTCTTACATTGTTAAAACTGACCAGAACTCGACAGAAGCAAAAAAGTTCGATTCAAATAGATAAATGGAACAGTGAATTCTCAAAGCAAAACCGAAACAGTATCATTGGACAAACTCTGAATGCTGTCACCCCTGTGCCTCCTACCCAGCTATGCTGACAGCGGGCCGGTTATTGTCTGGCAAAGTGGCAGCCGTTAGAAGACAGCACACCCTCTTGGAGCACAGAAATTGTACCTTCAAGAGTTTTTAAAAGGCATGTAAGGAAAGACAGGCTACACATCCACCAAGCCACTCTGGAAAACTGTCCCTGCGCTCAGAAGTGGGAGAAAGGATTAGCAGTATCCGAAACCTTAAGTTACAGCAAAGCACAGCAGAAAGACTGAGAACCTAACAGACAGAATCCTTGGACCCCCAGAGCTTCCAGTCTAGATTCAGCTGCTAATGGGAATAAATTGACTTGTCTCAACTCCATCCCTAAAGCCAATGGTCTATAGCTATATTTTCAAGTGGGATTTGACATGCTCTGGTACAACCAATTGTCTGTGAGCCCAAACTGCACAGAGAGAACACGAGCATTTATCAACATTAATTACATTCTCACAGCGGTAAGACTGGGAGGTATTGTACAATGACTGCTTCTGAAAAGAAATTACCTTATTTGTATCCATTCACTTAATTTCAAGTACGTTCCATAGTAGAATAAACCCCCCGCATATTCTCCATCTTACCGGTTCACCTATCAAACACCACGAAACACATTTTCTACCTCACAATCAGCACTAATAATTTGATTTAGATTGGGACTAAATCTGTATTTTGAAAACACGGCAGTACATTCGCTAAGTCTCAGCCCAGGGAGATGAGACTCGCCCCTTCGCGTGCACCAGGAGACATTCCTATACTGGAAAGCTACAAAGCAGGATTGTCAGTAAACAGTGGATCGGTACTTCAAGGGTCCACGAAAGCTGTGGAAGGAGCCTGCATGGTGCTCGCAGACAACAGGCCAACGCTGTGGCTCGCCCGGTGCTCTGCCCCACCGCTCTGCAGCTTTCTGGGCTGTAGAATGCTCCCCCCTCGCCCCACCCCATCCCGCCTTTGTTTTAAGCAGCATGCACCGCTGAGGCGCTGCATCACGGACAGGGACCTCATCACGGACGCCAGGAGAAAGGTGACATCTGTGAAAGCTGAGCTGGCAAGGGGACATTTGTCCACAATTCCATGGACTAATGGTAAGTGGAGAAAGCTATAGTTTGCTTTTTCTTCATTAATTCAGAGCTCTCTATAGCATTTATTTTCCCACAGGTCAAAAGGACCTCTGGTGTTGAAGGAATAGTTCTCTCTGACAGAGACTGTATTAACTTCCATACCCTTTGAGAGAACAATCTTTTTTTCCTCCTCCTTTCTGACCAGATTTTCACAGAAGCACACTGCAAGAGCCAGCTGAGATAAAAAAAAATTGGGTTCTGCGATGAAAAACTGTAATAGAAAGGAAGAACAAGACACTTTCTAACATAAATTGCTACTTTCTCTCCTCATACCATCCTTATTCCATATGAAAAAAGAAATACAGAGAGCTATAATGCTTGACTTGTCTTTTTCATAGGTTTTTAACAGTAATTAATAAGCAGAAAAGGTAAATAACAAGAGAGCAGTAACATCTCAATTTTGTGGTTCTAGGACTTAAAAAAACCCCTTCAAGCTGTGGTAAAATCACATCTCTCTGTAATTTCATCGGACATTCATTCTTAGCAGAAAAAGCCCAATGAAATACAGAATGCAGCAAGCTGGCTGTCACTGGGGGGGAGGCGGGGGTGGGAAGGAACCTACTGTCTTCCCAGTCCTCCAGAAAAGCAGCCAGCAGTCACGTTATGCCAGTGGAAGCCTCAAAGTCGCTGCCAGATTCAGACAGTGAAGTTCTACGGCGGTTTTCTAACTTCCATACAGAAGGGAACCCAGACTCAAAACCAGAAGCTGTTCTCATGCCTGTCCTGCTAAAACGAACTCCGAGTGTTGGACCGGTGCACGCCTTGGTTTCCCGTGTCAGGGTCTCTTGCTCTTTCCCCAAGTGAGACTAAGCCAGAGCATGCTCCTGCTCTCCAGTGCTTGCAGAGAAGCACGGCGTTACCAGCTGGGGGCTCGTGGCAGGGGGAGAACTGCACAGACGCTTCCACCCTCTTCAGCGGCTGGAACTCAGGGACGCAGGTATTCCCCAACTGGGCTACAGGTAGCAATAAAGTTTCTAAATGTTAACTATGCATATTTAAATTGTATAGTTACAAGAAATTTTCCCTATCAGTCTAGGACTAAACTCAGTAAGATACATTTTTCAGCAGAAACCTGTTTCAAATACACCCTCAGATAAAGGAATTGGCCATTTCACCCAAGTGTGCCTAGGGGCAGCCTCACACCCAAACGCCTGCTGTGAACAGGACAGCCCTCAGGACATTGTACCACGTCAGTGATTTTCAGCCTGCTGCAGATAATCCATCTGTGACTAACTGTGCACGGGGCAGGAACTAAGAACACTCTGTTAGGCATGGAAACCACAATTCAGGAAGAACACATCAATACCAGCGGGCACTACTCTCCACTGGAGTGCTACCCTGAACCTCGCAGCAGCCACCCGGCTCCCAGCGCAGCTCTAATACTGCCTTCCCCGCTCTTGCAAGGTTCACGATTCCTTAAAGGCTGGGTTCCCCACATCCGCAGGCAAAGTCTTCTAAAGAAATGCAGAGCGTTAAGCAGAGTGTCACAGATGTTGCCTTAAGCACCAGGCTAGCTTGTCACTGCCATCTCCACACTCTTAACAAAGACACAGTTGGACACACAAAAGCACAGTAACTGAAAGCTGCCTGACAGGAACTAGGATGTGGTACAAAAAGGCAGGTGCCAGCCTTTGGGCACCCTGATCTGTCATACTATTAAATAAAACCAAACAGGCAATGTTCACAAAGCCTCAAGTGAAAACAGAGTAGGTAAAAAGAAAGGCAAAACATCTGTATTGTACCACAGCTGCAGCGGTAGCTCTGTGCCGGATACCTTTCTACAGGACAAGCCGCTTTTCCTCTGGAAGCTGTTAATGGGGGTACTGTTGGATGAACTTTAGTAACACTCTCTCTCTAATCCCCGCTGCAGCTCCCTCCCTGGGGCGCTCTCTTGCGGCTCTCGCTGCTGCGTTCCAAGCCTGGCTCTGGCATGTCCCAATGGCACAGCCGTGGCGCAGCAGGAAGATGTGAGAACTCTGGAGAGAGGAATGATCGCCAACATAGGGATCACTAGTTGCTCAGGAATTTGAGAGGGAGAACACCAACGTGGAAAGGCACAACGTGTGAAAGAGGAAATCCTGGGAAGGCGAACAAGGAGGCACTGAGTCGAATGGCCGGTGGTGATGATGCTGATGGCACACGGCAGCTCAGTGACTCCAGAGAGCTACAGGGGCCATCCCTTGTCTTCTTGACTGGTGCCTGTGTGGCCAAAGAAGATTCTGGGTGCCCTGCAACAAGCTGGCGAGCACACTGACTCAGCCTGCCAGCTTAAACCCTGGTTAGCTCTTGTACAGGTTAGACTGTTAATAATTCCTTCAGCCTTTAAATTCATGCACATCTTTCTCACACTGCTGTTTGTTCTCCAGGAATACAGCAATGAAACTGCCAGTAAACACCTAGTAAACAGTAACAGGAATAGCTACAGACAAACACAAAACATCAGTTACTTTGCCTATGTGCTCACATGAAATAGGAGCAGGATCAATAATACAGATATAGGAAGATTTAGGGAGCTCTGAGTCAGCTCAAACTCTAGGACATGCCCCTTCTTAAGTGGAAAAACTTGTGTCCGTTCTGCTGTGAAGTAGAGCAGTATGTGGCACAGTGCAGTCGAAGTGATGAAATCCAGTAAGGCCTACATTTGTTATTCTGGTGATGATGACAATGACAACAGTGTTTTGTATTTCAGCAGATCCATTCACTTTCAGCTTGCTACACCAATGAAGAGAATTTCAAACCACGTCTATTTTAAAAGGCATACATGCTAGCTCTTCACTATCTCTTAATTTAACTACTCAAGAAAAAAGTGCTAACAGTGCCATTTCAAGTCTACAAGAATAGAATAATAAACTCGAATCCCTAAAATAATTTTGTCATCACTTTACATGTAAACTTAAAACCCCCAGAAACTAAATCACATCATTTCAGATTACCTTTTAAAGTAAAAAGTAACACCCTAAATGTACCTGCCTCTTCCTGTTCACTCTGCACAACCCGAAACTAAAAAAATGCAAACCAACAAGATCATGAAAACTCACAATTATCTGCAGTCTGTAAAAGCTTATTTCAGCTTATGCATATGTGTGTGGGAGTATGTCTAGAATGATCTGAACCATCATTATGTCACCTGCTTTTGTAGTGTTTTCCTTCACCTTTTTGTCTCCTACCAGAGTCTACATTTGTTATAAAAAACCACAACAATAGCCTGTTAAAAATGACCTTTCTACAACGTTTTTGGAATTTCTCCAGGTACATGGCCCAAATGTGCTTGATGTCCTTGGGGATGCTTTTGAGTGCTTGACTCTTTAAAATGCTTTTGATTTTTAGACAGATCCAGAATCTATCTACGCAGATCCCATTTATTTGGAGAGTCCACACAAGCTTCCTGCAACCTTCACATGCAGGAACAAGAGAATGAACGAGTCAGTTCTTGACCCAGCCCTCAAACTCAGCTTAAGTGGTAAGAGAAAGCCACAAAAATTAGAGGAGTTATTTCACTGTTCTAAGTAGTTGTTTGTTATGCGAATATATCCTTGAAATTTGCATTATCAAAAAGAAAAGAAATTTTGTTTCTCTATTCTGTTCCAGAACATTTTGCATCATGTATAAAGATATCAAAATATTGAGACACCACTGAAAATAGACAGAGAATCATGGAGAGCAGCTGTAACTTGGAACTTCTACACATTCAGTTTATGTATTCACAAAACTTCCAGTTTATGTATTCAGTTCAGAAGTTCTGCAGATGATCTTGACACCCTGGCATGGTACCAATACACTACTAAGAGTATTTCAGGTATTTAATGTCTTATTTTTTTAAAAAAACCCTCAAACTAAACCCCAAGCAAAACAACCCACAAAACAAACCTCTGGCACTAAATCCCGCTCTTCATCTACTCTGTTCCCTGCTTTTTTTGCCACGACTGCCGCAGCCCGTGCACTGTGTACCACGGTCATCCCTTCACGGCCTGGAAGGCTGCAGGTCCAAAAGCACCGAGTGCAGGTGTGTCCCTGCTGCGATGCCACGTGATCTGGAGTTCACGCGCTGGGATACAGCTCATGTTACTACTCCATCCATCAATCTCCCATTTCTGTCCTAGCTCTTTCTCCTCAGGCTTACCCAGAGTGACTGTGCTGGAATTGGACTGGCAAAGTAAGAAACACAGCTTGAACCCCAGGCAAGTATTTTGAAGAGCAACATGGGGGTTCTTCTAAGGCTGATTTTCAGACTCCTCAATCTTTAAACTGAGCTTTTCTTAAATGACCCCAGACTGGGACAACTACTCTTTTATTACAGTCCACAAGATCCAAGGAAAGCGATCTCATAATCAGCAGAAGAGTGACCATCATGCTTTCTCCTGGAATGTAGGAGAAAAATTAGTATGTTAGTCTTCCCCCAAGCCCTGTGAACAAGCTGAAAGAAATTATAGATACAAAATTACAACTAAGATTTGGACCGAAAATATTTCAGAGTATGAGACTATGAGAATAAAGATTATTACTAATTGCTATTTAGTTTTGTCTTTTTTGATTCTTCTGGATTAAATATCTATTTAAATTATA
>NW_010423406.1:0-6888 GCF_000710305.1 Buceros rhinoceros silvestris
ATGCAGGAGCTGGATTCTGGAACCAGATTCAAGAATGCATGGATTGGGATTGAGGGCAGAACAGCCAGCCTCCTTCTCAGACGTCGGCCATTGAAGAAGAGAGCAAGAGAGAGCGAGACCCTCAGTATTATACCCAATGTGACGTCTGTGGGATGGGACACCTTGCTGGTCAGTGTAGGGTCACCTGTCCTGTCCGCTCCTCCCCACAGGTGCAGCCTCTACCTTACTGCACCCCCACCGTGGCACAGGATAGAGCAGTGACCTTGGTCTGCACAGGAGCAAGTCTAAACCAGAGCCTTTCTGCACACCAGTCCCCGGCAGTAACTGTGAACATCAAGTGTTATCACTGCTGGGAGCAGACCCTGACTGCAAAAACACGCCGTTAACTTCAGAAAGTGCCGTTACTTAGCAGAGACCAAGCTGGAAAGTAAAATCACTGAACAGAATGAGTTCTGTTCTGACTCAAACCAGGACCCAGAGATATGTTGGGGATTGAGGATGTGATACTCTCACTCAATGCCATGCGTCTCGGCCCAGGAGTTTATGGGGTTATTTTGGAAATGCGTCTCGTTGTGCAATTCAATTCTGTCTGGGGTACCGTGTCACCACAAAAAATCTGCCATTTAAGGCAACACCTGAGATGGTGGTTTGGGCAGTGGCATGTTTTACAAGGTGGTGGTATGTTTCTAGCCAACCAGTAGTTCTTTCCACCATGGTGAGTATATGGTACTTCCCTGGCATGTTCATGGTGCTGGTCTGATACAGTCAATTTGCCATTTTGAAAACCCAGCCACTGCCCTCTATTCCAGGGAGACTTGTGTGGCTTGCTTGATTGCAGCATATGTTTCACTTTCAGGAGTGGCCTGTATGCTGGCCTCCATGGTCAGATCCACCCCTTGATCATGAGCTCATTGGTACGTGGCATGTCTCTCAAGATGTCCTGATGTTTTGTAGGCACATCAAGCTGGAAATAGCTAACCCTTATTGCTCCCAGTCCAGGTCCACCTGAGCTACTTCAATTTTGACAGCCTTGCCTACCTATTCATTGTTTTGATGTCCTTCAGTGGCACTGCTTTTGGACATGTAAGCAGCTACATGACATACACCAAGATATAAGCAGTGTGGCCAGCAGAACTCTGTGACCTATACAGAGCTTGACACTTAATAACTACTATAACTATAACACACTTGATACAAAACTGCCATTGTCCTGGGTTGTGTTTGCGTGGCAAAGTTTTGGTAGCAGGGATGCTGCAGTGGTGGTTTCTGTGAGAAAATGCTAGAAGCTTTCTCTTTGTCTGACAGAGCCAATGCCAGTCAGCTCCAAGATGGAACTGCTGCTGGCCAAGGCCAAGCCAGTAAGTGACAGTGGTAGCACCTCTGCGATAACATATTTAAGGCAGGGGTAAAAAAGCTTGTGCAACTGCAGCTGGAGAAGAGCAGAGTGAGAATACGTGACAGAGACAACTGTGCCAGCAATAACGTCAGTTAAGAAGGAGGTGGAGGAGGTGCTCCAGATTCCCTGCGGCCTGTGATGAAGACCATGGTGAGGTAGGCTGTCTCCCTGCAGCCTATGGAGGTTAATGGTGGAGCAGATACGCACCTGCAGCCTATGGAGGACCCCATGCTAGAGCAGGATGCCCAAGGGAGGCTGTGACCCTGTGGAGAGCCTCTGCTGGGGTGTATTTCTGGCAGGACCTGTGACTCTGAGGAGAGAGAAGCCCACACTGGAGCCTGTTTGCTGACGGGACTTGTGATCCTGTGTGTGACTCACGATGGAGCAGTCTGTTCCTGAAGGACTGCACACCATAAAGCACTTGTGCTGGAGCAGTTCATGAAGAACTGCACCCTGTGGGGAGGATTCACATTGGAGAAGTTCATGGAGGACTTTCTCCTGTGGGAGGCATTCCACACTGGAGTAGGGGAAGAGTGTGAGGCGGAAGGAACAGCAGAAACAATGTGTGATGACATGACCACAACCCGCATTCCCTGTCCCCTTGTGCTGCTTGAGGGGAGGAGATAGAGAAGTTGAGAGTGAAGTTGAGCCTGGGAAGAAGAACTGGGAGGGAGGTGATGGTGAAGGTATTTTAAGGTTTGTTTTCATGTCTCATTATCCTAGTCTGATTTGATTGGTAATAAATTAAATTAATTTCCCTAAGTCAAGTCTGTTTTGCTCATGATGGTAATTGCTGAGTGATCTCCTTGTCCTTATCCTGACCTTTCATCATGTTTTCTCTCCCTTCTGGTCCAATTGAGGAGAGGGAGCAATAGAGCAGGCTAGGGGGACCTGGCAGCCAGCCAGGGTCAACTCACCACCATAGGCAAGCTTGTACTTCCTTTAGGAGCTTGAGAATTATCTTCCCTCTGGCCTATGCTGGTTATCTCTCTCAGCCTTCTGGGGTGCTCCAGGGAGGACACTGTGGCAGGTCCATGCAAGAATCATCTCAGTTGGAGAAGGACATTGGATATCTTGATCTGCTGTGTACATACCAAAGTCCAACAAGTGTTTTTAGTTTGCTTGAGCCCCATTGTAAATATTGATTAGTCTAGTGCTCCCAATTGGCCTTCTTAGAACCGCTATGGAATTTTTTTCTTTCCAGTGTAGCACATCAATGAATAATGACTTGGGGACATCAGAACAAAACAGAACAACAAAAAACAACAAAGCTCATCAAAACAAACAGATTAAACAGGACATTTGTGCATACTGTGTGTTTTTGAGAAAGGAATTGCTTATCCCCATGGACTGCTATTACAACTATATGAAAAGAAATTCCTTTTCTGCATTGTTCTTCAGATTCCTCTAAATTCTCATACCATGTGCAGAAGCTGTTAAAGATCATACAGACAGAATACCACTCCCTCCTTGAAATCTGAAGATCAAAGTCTTTGCACTGCACCCTTTGCATGTTCCCTGTAGCTACTGAGGACAGCTTCTGCTAAAGGCATGGTCTGCAAATGCAGGACACAACATGGATATATGTTTGAGCAGAGAGTGTAGTCTATCTAACACGTTGTCTGGATGAGAGGAACACATGTGCACCAAACCTGTGAGAAGCCCCCGTGAGTTCTGACAGCTTGTCACTGCCAGAAGCTGTCTGCCCTCACAGCTAAGGCTACAGCCTTAACATGTAAGTAGCAAGGGCAAGAAGGAGGAGTAACGTAGAAATGAAGCAAGCGAAACAAAACAAAAAAAGTAATAGGGAACTGAAGAAGATGGGGGATTTTAGGAGAAGTTCTGTAATGCTCTGGCCATGGGCACTGGGAAGGGGGTGAAGAAACAACAGATTAGAAACATACTGGGCATTCAGTAAGTTCCAAAAATAACCACACGAGCATTCATAGTATCCCTGACTACTGAGCGATCTGTGCCCTCCTGCTGTCTGGAGAAGCCCTCTCAGCCATGCAAAAAGCCAAGCATATGGCTCCAGCCAGATAAGCACTTTTCTGCATGATTAATTATGCATCTAGTCTCAGTGACTTCAGCTGCACTGAGACTAGCTTCTGAAACATGAGATAACTTGCCAGTGTGACAGTTCTCTAATTAACCAAGCACAGGCACTGGTTGGAGGGTGTGCTCTGGCACCCATCCAGCCTGCACACACAAATTGTTTTGCACTGGTGTAACATGTTCAAGGTACAAGGGCATGTGGGCATGAGTGGGTCTCCTGTCAGCATAAAGGCTGAGAAGGGCCAGAGCAAGCACCAGGACCAAGTGGTGGGGAAGCACTTCTGGAGATGGAAATTAGTCAGAGAATGTGGTGCTGGTCACGCACCTGTGTGAATGCTTGTATGTTGAGGCCATGTTCTTCGGGCTTTTGATGCCCACCTTTTGCGGGTGCATCCCGTGTGGTGGCAGATGCTCTGCATTTGTATTCTGCTTATGCTGTTGTCAGTACATTATGGGCTTTGCTACGTAGTGCACAGGTTTATGTTTAAAATTCTCAACTTAAACTGCACATTGACAATTTGTAATGAATTCACCTTTGTAGCTGCTGTACAAGCAGAGCTATTCGATTAAGCACTGTAAACTATCTGAAGTCTACGCATCTGCATTACCATTGGAGCAGGTGTTTCAAGGCAATACGCAGCAGCAATTAACAATGATGACCACTCGATGTCACTATTGTCATTCAAATTCGTACTTGAAAACACCTTGTTGGCTGTGTTTTGATATTAGTGAGAATGTGAATGTGACACTTCAGAGGAGCAGCATGACACATTTTTTCAAACAGCTGTATAAATAATCAGCTTTATTAAAACACTCTCGGGAATAGATTTTTCTTCTGCAGGTCCCTCAAGTACTTGCAGAATATAAATATAATAAAATGTTGCGATTTGCTTTTCTTATTTTTCACAGAATCCCTTTAAAAAATAGAGTAGCTAATTTAAGGTGCCATCTGTATTACAAATTTATGGGTAGAAGTTTTTAATATTAGCATATTTTTAGTGATTATCCCTCATACACAAGCACATTTCAAGAGATCTTTCACTATTCTACTTTTCATGGAGCTGTTTATGTGATGCAGTTTTAGGTTTGCATGTACATCCTATGGTGATAGAGGAGAACGTGACACTTTGGTAGAGC
Source organism: Buceros rhinoceros silvestris (assembly GCF_000710305.1). Lineage (NCBI taxonomy): Eukaryota > Metazoa > Chordata > Aves > Bucerotiformes > Bucerotidae > Buceros > Buceros rhinoceros. The sequence continues at coordinate 4,589 of NW_010423406.1, forward strand.
AGCTAGACTCAGTTATTATTAGCTTAGGTAATTATTTGCCAAAAATTGCTATTAATAATTGTATTTGTGCTTAGAAGATGTTAAAAGCATTTTAAAATAGTTGCTCCGTTATTATTTCTTTTCTTGTATATTATCTGATTTGTTTATGAAAGGAAAATCAAAGTAAATGCTGATGGATGCAGCTTTTTCATTACTTGGGTCATATTCTTTATTTCTTAACTTCAGGCCATCACAGAGGGCTTAAGGGGGCAAGAAAGAGATGAAAGAGAAGTCTCTTCCAGGTGGTTATGTAAGTGAAACCCTGCAAACCTGGGGACCAAGAGCCCAGAAGACAGAGCCTTTTAAGTACAATTGTCTAAAGACCCTGTAAGAAATAAAATAAATAAAATGTTGTTCTTGCATGATGAGAACCCGATAAGGAAGACTCCAGAGGGGTGGTGGAATGAGTTTTTAAACAAAGGTTGTCTGGGGCTTGACTTGCAAGATAAAGGGGACAATCGAAAGTGTGAATGGGGGCCGGACAGAAACGTTAACACCTTAAACTTGGGAAACTAGAGTTTAGAAGTAATGGGGCCTACCAGGAGCAGCACTGCCCTTGCTTAATAAGCTGTTGAGTATTACATTCTCCTCCCAGGGGAGGCATAAACCCGGGATAATGAGACATGACATGCATGAACTTGTATGTAAGGTATGAAATGTAACATGTAAGGAGGCGTTACGGGTTAGCCTGTAACTCTTGGAGTACCCAGCCAATGGGGAAACAAGGGAGGGATCTTTCGGCCAGGAATAGGGTATAAAAATTTCATGTATTGCCTTGGCAAATGGTGCCTACTAGCTAGACACCCCGTCTTGCAAGGTTGTAATAAAGTCAGGTGCTTCATTGTGGAGTCTGGCCTTAGTCTCCTTGGCGAGAGGTTTTTTTCTCGTTTCTTGCAACCCAAAGAAGTATGGGCTACAAAGGGTGAAGAAATTTCAGGCATACATACATCTCTCTGAGTCAGGTATTTCTTTTATGGCCTGTTCAGAAAATGCATGAAGGCTTGAAGACTAGTCGCTTGTCAGCACAGTTTGTTCTCTCAGCAAAGCTCGAGCACCTGAGAACCTTATTTAGCTGTGGAAAAAATGGCTCTGTCCTCCTCTTCCCCTTAGTGCCAAAGCTTGTATGAGAAAGCTTGTGCTGCCTTTGCCAAAGAAGACATATCATGAAGAGTGGAAATTTTTTTTTCTCTCTACATTTTCCATCTTATTTGATCACTGCGGAACAGCTTGGAAGCCACAGAAGCTTGCAAAACAGAACAGCCACAGAGGGAAAGGTGCTAAGTAATGTGGTGGTTTGATGAAACGCATTTCTTGAAGGACAAGGCTTCCTGATGAGGCACATGGTAAAATAATATGTTCTACTTCTCCGGATGCCTGGGAAAGATGAATACTTTAAGATCAGAAGATAAATGAACACCCTTTGAAATTCAGGCAGAGCTGAGTCTTACAGCAGAGTACAAGTGTTAGTGTTTGTGTTCTGCAGCTCTATATTTCTTTTGCTTCCTTTATTACTGTTCTACCTCCTCCTATAGACCTTGCATAACCACCGTAGTCTTACAGCAATCTTCACATAAGCAGGTGTGCAGCTGGTAGGACCTTTTCTGTTCCAACCTCTTTACCAAGGATGAACAAAGCAGGCTCAGGATTTTGTCAAAGGGGTATCACATGGGTGGACTGTGATTAGGTAATCCCAAAAAGCTGAATTATTGTGGCTTTTCTATTATAAAACTAATTGAGAATAGGGTTTGTAGATGTCTTCAGGAGACATCTGCCTCTGAAGGCTCACAGAGGTGAGATTCAGTCAGATTCAGTCCTGGGGCAGTGATTTCCTGCAATTTATCTCCAGCAGATGAGCCATTCCCATTCCATCCCACACTCCTCACTGGCTGGTGAGTCACAGCTCAGCCCTCATGTCTCCTGTGGACAGTTCTTGCTTGTATTTGGAAAGCTGGGCTTCTCTTCCCTAATCGTATCCCATATATAGAGGTGTCATTAATCACTGCCCTTCTACGAAATGAAAATGAAAGTTACCCTGAAACATCAAGGCCTGGTGATTCTTATTAATAAGCTTTTGTCTCAGGATACTTTGCAACTGTCTGCTGTTAATGCTCTTTGCTACCGAAAAAGTGCTGAGTAAGCTGATGGTGCCACAGTGTCTTAGTTCTATACACCACTCCATGTCTGTCAGGCAGGAGAGCGTAACTAAGCTACTGACACAATGCTTAGGCAACCACCGTGTCCTGGGTTCAACATGGAGGAAC
>NW_010423407.1:0-395 GCF_000710305.1 Buceros rhinoceros silvestris
CTCCCTCCAGCCCGGTGCTGGGCACCTCGGCGAGGGAGGCAAAAAATTCAGAGGCGTGAGAAAAACAAGTGGTTTGGGGCATGAATCATCTTTGCGCCACTTACCTGCCCGAAGGGACCCTCCGGGGCTGCGCTGGCTCCAGGCGCGGGCTGGCACCCTCCAGAGAGGGGGTGGCGGGGACACGGGACCCCCAGGTGACGGGGGGCAGGGGGCGAGGGAGGCAAAAAATTCAGAGGCGTGAGAAAAACAAGTGGTTTGGGGCATGAATCATCTTTGCGCCACTTACCTGCCCGAAGGGACCCTCCGGGGCTGCGCTGGCTCCAGGCGCGGGCTGGCACCCTCCAGAGAGGGGGTGGCGGGGACACGGGACCCCCAGGTGACGGGGGGCAGGGGGC
>NW_010423408.1:0-313 GCF_000710305.1 Buceros rhinoceros silvestris
GTCAGGAGAGCGTCTCGGAGGTTCAGACGTGCTCCTCAAGCACTTTAAAGCTCGCGCTGATGCTGTGAACAGCTTTGCCGTTGCTTTCGTAAGTCCTGCCCTTGGAACTGGGTCCACGTGGGCCCGTCCCTGTGTCCGTGCACGGCGCCGTTGAGGTAAGCGGGACTTTGCAGGAGCTCCAGGGGCTCGAGGTGCCCGACCCCGCAGCTGCCGCCTCCTCGCAACATTTTGGGGTGTGGAACTGAGAAATAGGTCAAATATTTCTGCCTGTTTATTGCTGGTGTTGGGGCTGGTTCTGTGGGGGCAGGTGGGG
>NW_010423409.1:0-1314 GCF_000710305.1 Buceros rhinoceros silvestris
AACTAAGTCCTGGTGCCCTCCCCGCTGCCGCAGAACTCGAGTGCCGACCACCGGGTGCAGCTGGACCTGGGGCTGTGGGACAAGTTCAGCGAGTTGGCCACCAAGTGCATCATCAAGATCGTGGAGTTCGCCAAGCGCCTGCCCGGCTTCACCGCCCTCAGCATGGCCGACCAGATCACCCTGCTGAAGGCCGCCTGCCTCGACATCCTGGTGAGGGTCTGGGGGGGGGTCGGGGCGGTCCCTGAGGTGACAGGGTGGTGACCGTCGTGTCCCGCTGTCAACGGTTTGGTCGAGGTGAGCCAGGTCCGGTGACGATAATACCCTTCCCTATCCCACCAGTTGTTTTCCAATTATCTATTTTAAATGGTTAAGATACTGTTTTTGACCTAACCTTATGCTCTGGTGTCTCTCACTAGTTATCTCATTCATCTGGATTTCATTCCGGTAGTTTGATTTCTGTTGTGTTAGAAGCCCTGTTATTTTCCCCTTATATACCTATAATCTTTCAGCAGATTTAGATGTATTCACTTTCCAATCCACAGAGCAACTGTTTAAAAAAATAGACAATAACTTCTCCTTTTCCTATTGTTGCATCATCCTGAGCAATGAAAAAAATACTAGTCACACAGTCATGTGAGCTGTACCACCAAATCTGTTATTTTAGTCATAAACAACTAATATCACCAGATCTTCCTGTTCATTCAGTCTGTTTCCTGGCAAAATACAAAGACATCTCAGACATTTAGAAAATCTGCATGTTATCTTCTTTTCTTTGTTTTAAACAACTGTCACCAGTTTGGCCGAGGTTGAGCCAAGGTCCGGTAACGATAATACCTTCCCCTATTCCAGCAGAAATAGGGGAAAGGAGGAAAGAATTTGTGAGACCTCTAATATGCTTTTCTGGAAAACTGAAACAAACTTTAATAACACAACAAACAGAGAAATATTAAATACAAAAAGAAAACCAGTAAGATATTGAGGGTTTTGTAGGAAATGGAAAGGCGAGGGCTAAAACCGCGGGACGGAAAGTAAAACCACGGCAGTTCAAAGATGGCAACAGCAACATGGCGGCAGTTACAAAGAAAACCCGCGGCAGTCAAAACGCCACGGCGCCACGTGGGGGACACCAGACCAGCACAACTTCACCAGTCTGTCGTGCAGCGCAGCGCAGCAGCAGGGAGCTCCCGGACGCGCGGGCTAGAGAGGCTCTGAAAGCGGCTGGTTCCGCGGCGGCGGCGGTGAGGGGGCTTCTCCCGGCTGGTCCCAGCGGCAGCGGCTTATCAAAGCTGCAGGGAAGCAAAATAGCCCCGGGGC
>NW_010423410.1:0-319 GCF_000710305.1 Buceros rhinoceros silvestris
CTGCCGCCGAAACCGCTCTGTCCGCCCGCAAAAGGCAGCTCGGGGGTCGCCTCTCGCCTCCTCGCCCTCTTCAAACCGATAAAACCAGGTGTTTTCCTGTAAAGCTGCTTTTTCCACCACCGAAGCCGGACCCGACGTCCCAACCCTCATTTATTTCATATATTTTTTGTGTCATTCAGGCGTCTCCGTCCTTGGAGCCGTCTGACTCCTCCGCTCGAACTGGCACGGCTTGGGCAGAGAACGGGCGACACTTGTTTGGAAGGCGCCGCCGCCGCCAAACTCTAGGTTAGAGGGTTGGTCAAAGCTCGGATATCATTCT
>NW_010423410.1:395-916 GCF_000710305.1 Buceros rhinoceros silvestris
CGGGCGACACTTGTTTGGAAGGCGCCGCCGCCGCCAAACTCTAGGTTAGAGGTTTGGTCAAAGCTCGAATATCATTCTTTACCATTTTTTACCGCTTTCCCCCCACCGCTTGCTGCGCCTCCGTGGTCCTGCTGTAAAACCGTTGGCCCTGACACCCCTTGACTCTTGGTGCATCCCCCCAAAACACCATTTATTCACCCGAAACGCGGGGAAGCTCTCCATCCTTGGTCCTCTGGCGGTCCAGGACCGTTTTGGGTGGACAAAGCAGGTCGGGCCGGTGCTTGGTGCTTTTTCTCCGCCTCTCCCACCGCTCTGGTGTTTTGACAGTTGGATTTATGGGACGTGCCGCCCGCCCGTCACTCCTTTACGGTGAAAAAGGGCTTTTTACCTCCTCGTCAAACCCAAACTGCCCCCTTTTTACAGCTTCTTTTGCAGGGAGAAGCGTTTTTGAGCATTTTTCCTCTACTCCCATCTCTGCCACGTGACGGAAGCCGAAGTCACTTGCCCCTGACACGTACCGC
>NW_010423410.1:1041-2357 GCF_000710305.1 Buceros rhinoceros silvestris
TTGCCTCCTCCAGGAGCAGCTTTAGCGGCGAGGGATTAGGAGCGCACCCCGAGGATGAGCGTGGCGGCGGCTTTGTCACTCAGATTAACGAGATTTGCACCCTGCGGCTGTGCCCGGGCGTGCGAGGTGCTGCCGCCTCGGCAATACGCCCCGGAGCGGGTGATTTTTCAGCTTTTTGGGGCTTCCTGGTGCTCTTAGCTCTTTGCTTTGCTGGTGAGCGGGGTTTGGGCCCGCTCCTTCTGCTGGGAGCCCAACTGGAACGCACCAGGGCCAAACGTGGTGTTTCTTACCCCAAAATTGAGGGGGGAAAACCTTTGAGGAGAAGCTTAGGTATGCCGGGGGCAGGTGCCAGCAGCGCTTTCGCCATCAAGGCAAGCCAGCAACCCGTGGCTCGTCCTTGGTTTGGCGAAATGAGGGTCCGGCTTGGGGTGTTGTTGCTCGAGGGTTTTCGGTTGGAGCTTAAAAATCCCCCGGAATTTCATTCATTTGGGTGAATTCATCGACACCATGAACTCGGTCTTTATCCACAGAGCCAGGTTTGGGGCTGCTTGTGGCTGTGCGATGGGTTTGGCGGCCGCTTTTCTGCTCTTTTGGGGGTGTTTCTGATTTTTTCAGCAAACCCGGGGAGCTCGTCAACCAACTCCTGTCTGCGACCGGGGGGAGACCGGTCAAAACTGCCAGTTTGGGGAGCTTTAAAAGGGAATTTCCTCCTTTTCCACTGCCTTTGCCTGGCTCGCTTCTCCCTTTCTGGCGCAGGCAATGGTTCTCTGGTGACATTTATCACTTCGGGGATGGATTCTCCTTGCTCCAGCCCACCTGCCTTTTCCATTAAGCCCCTGCTCGCTCTTTCGGTGCGAGAAATCTAGCCCGTCTTTCGACAGGAGGGAAAATAATCACACCAAGGTGGGTTGTTTCCCCCTGTCCCACGTTCTTGGAGCTTTTCCAGCCAGGTGGGACTTGATTTTTTTTCCCCTCCCCTCCTTCCCCGGCTCTTTGGGCGCAGTTTCACGTTACAGCTCGGTTTGTGAGGACTCGCCGCTGCAGGAGGTGGCAGGTACGTTCCTGCCCCTTCCCCGCTGTGGGAATCCGGCCGCGGGGGAGTGACTCCAGCTCACCCTTCCAAAAAAACAACCAGCCCCAAACTTTCCGCTGGATCTTGCCCCGCAGTTGCTAAATCTTTCTGCCCCAGTGACTGAGGAGGCCTCTGGGGTGTTGGGGATGGAGGGGGAACAGCCCCTTTTGGCAGCCGCCACGCTGGAAATCGGTTTAGCTGGCTCGCAAACCCGCGCCCCTGGCGCTCGCCCTGTGCCCAGAGG
>NW_010423410.1:2372-5194 GCF_000710305.1 Buceros rhinoceros silvestris
AATGAGTGGGACACTACCCTTTTTGGTAGCCGCCACGCTGGAAATCGGTTGAGCTGGCTCGCAAACCCGCGCCCTTGGCGCTGCCGCTGAGCCAAGAGCCGGCTGGCCTTGCGGCGCGGGGGTCCTGCCATCCTCCCCCTCCCTTTCCTCTGCCTCCCAATTAAACCAGTTCAGCTTGCTAAAACTGGGATGTTTTCATCCGGAGGGAGACGGGGGAATGCTGGTGGACACCGTTCCATTTGGCAGCAGCTGGCTCTGGGCTGGGCGGTCGCACCCTTGACCTGCACGCCAGAGAAGGGGAAAAACCACCGGTGCTACCAGCAACCCCTCGTAAAACAGGGGAAGGCTGGACCCCGCCGGGTTTTTGGGGTGTTTTGGGGGTGTTTTGTGCTGGAGGCGGTCCTGGGGCTTTCCCAGTCCTCGCCCAGTAAAACAAACCATTTATCTGGCTGAAGGGCGTCACTCTAAGGGATCTTGGGGTTCTCCAAAGGATTGATGGGGTTTGGTTTGCTGCTTCAGGTGACTGTTCTTCTGGTGAGGACAAGCCCCATCTGGGGAACCGCAGCGAGCTGAGAGGGTGGTTAAGGCGGCCCTTTTGGAAACGAAGCGTGGATGGTTCTCCCAAGGTGAAAACCCCTTTGTGCTTCCAGGTGGATGCGAGCCGGGTCCTCCCGAGCAAAGCCGCCGTAATCGGGGGGTGCCTTTTCAGGTTTTAATTTCTTCCTCTTGCCCCTTGTTTGTTGAGAGATGATAGATCGGCCCAAATAAGGGTATGAGAGAGGCTGGCCATCTCCAGGAGGATCCACAGACAGTCAGTGCGCGACTTGTTGCCTTTATCTCTGAGATCAGGAGATTCCTTTGCAGTGATGGATGAATCCACTCTTGAGTGAATAATAGAACCAAGAACAAGCAGGAGCCAGAGCTCCAAACAGATGATTTGTTTAATACGTGCGGGCCTCTCCTCCACGCCTCCCCCTCTGAAAAGCTTCTTTCTTCACCGTTTCATTTGCCTGCCTGCTGAAATCATACAACAAGCCCTGTGCCGAGGGAGGGGCGAGGATGGGGCCGTGCCAAAAGGCCTCCGGTCCCAGGAGGATCAACCGCAGCTCTTCTGAGCCGGGGTTGGAGATGGAGGACGGAGAACTTGTTGGGGATGAGGAGATGACAACGGGGTTGCTTAGAAGTAGAAAACAGGATGTGGAGGAAGGTGGGTCTTTGGTTGTGCCGGTGTGGGTCTGCCTGGCCACCCCTCACCTGCAGATCCAGCACCTCCTGGGGTAGTTCTGGAGATCTCCTCCCCTGGGCAGTCCCCAGTATGGGGGCGTGAGGCTGGGCGGGGAGTCACACAGTGGGATTCGTGGAGGTGAACCTGTTCTCCTGGCGATGGATACGCTGGAATGACCCTTTGGAGCTGCCTCTGTAGGTCGCGTCAAGGGTGGGTCGTGTTGATAGGCTCAAAGGGGCTGTGAGGTGTGATGGTTAGAGGGGTCTGGGTGGGTCTTTGCTCCACTCAGGACCCCCAAGTCCATAATGGTCTGACTGGGAAAAGCTCCGACGGCTCAGGGTTGAGTTGGTGAAACCTCTCAGCTTTGACTTTCATCGAAAGCTTTGATCCAATCCCCTTGGTGCGTGTTTGGGTGCAACGGTGACAGCTTTTGGTTGCATTCAGGAGGATTTCCGTGCCCACGGGGCAAAGAGAAGAGCTTCACCTCAGTGCTTCCCCCTCCAGAGAAGGGTTTTGCTGGGCTTGGCTGTGCCTCAGCTCTGGTAGCCAAAGAGTTTCGCTGGGTTATGTTCCAACTCCACGTAGATTAAACGCCTTGCGGAGTCAACCCAAACAACAGCGTGTGGTTTCCCTTCGTTTCCCCCTCCTTCCCCACCAGAAGAGTTCACAAACGTCCCCGAATTGCGGCTCCGCTCGGGTTTTGGTGCAGCTGGCTGGGGGCTCTTCCTTCCGAGGAACCGTTTCACCTGCAGGAAACCCCTTTGTTTCTCCAGAACCTGCCCAGAAGGTGCGTTTTGGTGCAGCACCCGGATACCTGTTGTCTAAATACTTGGCGGATCGCGGCTTGACGGAGGTTTGAGGCTCCTCTAATAAAAAAGAAGGAGGAAAACCCTGAGGGCCTTTTGGAACAGAAGATGTTTTCTGTTCCTGCCACTAATCTTTTGTTGCAGAATGGAAGAGGAATGTCGACTTTAAATCTTTTGTCGGGGTGTAGAAGGAAGCTGGCAACGGATGTAATCAAAACCCTCATGATCAAAACTCTTGAAATATGTCGAAATTTCAAGCTTTTAAACTCGGCTCTTGGGGCTGAGGCGGGTTGTGGGTGCGGGCCGTGCTGTCTGTCACGGATCCACCCGCTACAACCGGAGACGGCGAATCACCACCCCTGGAGGGGAGAGCCTGGAGGAGCCGAAGCCCCGTCCTCGAGCCAAAGGTGCAAAGCTGTTTATTTTCACTCTGGCAACGTGGATGTTGGAGGAGGCGGGAGAGACCAGCGCTTATCTGCGGTCTGGCAAGCCTGCGAGTGTTGTCCCTTCTAATCCCCCAGCGTTAAAAAGTCCAGGCCAGGCCTTTGGCTGAGATCACCTTAAAAACCACACTGAGAGGAGCCAACAACAACAGAAAGAAGCCAAGTCGAGACGCCGTGGTGCTGCTTCATCTTGTTCCTCTCGCTATCTGATGGCTAACTGACGCGCCATGGAGTTGGTCCCAGCGGCCGCTTATCGACCCGCGTGCTGCTGGGCTCGGCGCGAACGTCTCGCTCTCAAGAGTCTCTCGAACCATCTTCTTGCAGTGTCTTCTGTGGGGTCTGAATAGG
>NW_010423410.1:5312-5753 GCF_000710305.1 Buceros rhinoceros silvestris
TCGACCCGCGTGCTGCTGGGCTCGGCGCTAACGTCTCGCTCTCAAGAGTCTCTCGAACCTTCTTCTTGCCGTGTCTTCTGTGGGGTCTGCATGGGGAACCTGGTGGGAAACATCTCCCATGACAGAGATGCCCGCGCTGGGCTGGGGTCTCGCCTCCAGCCGGCGTGGGGCTCTGAGTGAAGCCGAACCCTTGGGCTGTGGCTTTTGTGGTCGTTGCTGCCTCCTTCGGCTCCGGGGCCAACCCAGTGCCTTCCATCTTGAAACCACAGCGCGGGGAGGAGGGAGGGGAGCCGTAAAACCGAGTTCCCCGCCTTGCCGACTGGTTTTACTCCTGTCTCCCGCAGCGGGCTCCTAATTGCCGATGACGTACGACAGCCTTAGATGGGGCTGCTATAAATTCTGGCTGCAGGTGTGGATTTAATAGTCAGTGCTTGAAGGGGG
>NW_010423411.1:0-8533 GCF_000710305.1 Buceros rhinoceros silvestris
GTTTTTATATATATATATATATTTATAAATGGATATATAAACACGTATTTATATAGAAATGTATTTCTTCATATATAAAGAAAAAACAATTATTATACAACAAGGAATTCTTATCTCATAAGTCACCACTCAGAGCTTTCAAAAGCACACATACATTGAATATATATTTTTTACCTCATGAGAAAAAATGGAAGTTTGTACTTTTGCCAGAAGAAGTGTGATCAACTAATTCAGTGTGTCTTTCATTTGAAACATATGAGATGTAAACAGGACGTTTTCATGGTCAGTTGCAGATTCTGCAGAAGAAGTGAATTCCGCTTAAGATATAATTCCTGACAAAGAACATAGTAAGGCAGCAAGATAGCTTCCCAGAAGGTAAGTTCTTGTCTTCTCAATCACTTAAGCTTAAACCACGTATCATTCTTCCCTAGAGAAAAATCTGTTCTGAGGGGAAAATTAACTATAGACTTCAGGATTAAGCAGATCCTATCAAATTAATTCCAGGATCCTTTGCCTGATTCGTGAACTACCTCTACTGAAACAGTTTAGATTTTTGTTTCTGGGTGACCAAAAATGCAAGATAGAATAGGAAAGTGCAAAGCCCCTGGGAGACTGGATTCCCAACAGGACTTGAAACTTTTTAGGTCAGAGCTAGCACTGATGTTCTACAGACTTCCTGAGAGAACTTGACAAAGAATATTATTTGAAGCAGAAAGAACCCTCCAAGGCAGGCCACGGAGTTAGTCCATTAAAAATATTGAATTCACCATACATCTACATCAACAACACACATTCAGAGTTGGACTATAAGTCTTCATGTTCTGATATGAGTGTAGTATTCATTGACTTACAGTCAATGCTGGCATTTCTCTTCACTCACTGAACACTCAGGTGCAGGAAGGACTTTATATCTGTACTCGACTTTCTATTAGTTAGGGGTCTAAACCAAACCAACTCATGATAATTAAAAGAGATGCACATCTTTAGAAACAGAAAGAAAGCCTACAACCTGATGAAGAACCAGTAAATTTACTGAGTCCATAACTCAATCTACATAGAGACAGATTTTTTTAACAATATTCTCTCTTGGAGTAACATAATATTACCACCTGTCTGCGAAATTTTTTTTTTGTTGTTGTTTTGGCTGGTTGATTTTGATTTGTAGTTGTTGGTTTTTTTTCCTTTTGCTTCTGCAACCTGTTATGAATCCTACTCTTTAATGTAAAACCTGGTGGAAGTTTTCTGTAGTGATGTGGGAAAAAATTACATAACAGGGTCCATTGTTTTGTAGGACACAACAAGAGTCTTGTTCAATCTAAAGATCTGCAATCTTACATGATATCTTAAATACTACTTTATATGGTTGACCGAGTCTGAGGATGGTTACCTCTAACTGGAAAATGGGCAGCGTCTATTTTTACAAAGAACTTTCCCATTCTCTTGTCAGATTATCTTAGCTTGGAATACTACTCATGTTGGTGCAGGTGCTACCTCAAAAGGTGATGCTCTTTTGTTATCTTCAGTTGATCGAAAATGTAAGCCACATGAACACTTTGTGAGCAACAGCCATAACTGGTTGATTGACTAGAAAACTATTACACAATCCAACCTCTTTAGCTCAGATGCAGTAGTTTCCATTCTAAACTGTTAAGTATTTTCGTGGCATCTATGCTAGCAAATTTGAAACTCAGCTTTAAGAAACATGACCTATATGATGCTACATTTACATATTTGCACATCGTAATGAATAATGCCCCACAAAAGTGATTATTTTCCCCATTAATTAACAGCACTATAAAGTTCAGAATTTTCAGTCTGGAGAGATTTTTATTAATGTTATGTTTCAAATAGGCTGCAGATTGTGTATACCATCTTCAGTGTCATTTTACAGAACTAGTTATATTCACTGCAGTGAAGTTACCACTGACTCATAAATTAATGGATAAAAAATCCTCACAGTAAAATAACAGGAACATAATTAAACTATAGAACTTCTTCCAATTTAGAGTAACATTTTAATAAATTAAAACTGTAATTGCTTCAGCTTTTTGCATACGGCTGACACCGGGCAAAAGCTTCAACATTCTCCATATAGAGACTGCCTCTTAGTAGAAGGTGATTAGCCCTGCAGAAGGTTATTTAACTTTTATTACCTGAAAGGTTACAAGTGGCAATTTCATTGTCCCTGTGTTTAACTACCTTTTCTTGATCAGAGTGAAATCTCATCTCCTCTATCCAAAACTGAAGTGGTATCAATATCTAACACAAGCAGTAAATATTTCAGTGTAGGTGAAAGATATTATATTTCTGCTCTTGGCCAAATTTTGCTGATGGATCTAAAATATTTGTTAGGGCAGCACATAATAAGTTTATCAATGTTCTGGAATTTTTTTTCTTTCTAGTATAATTCCATACAATTTATTTACATAATATTTATTATTTAAGGAGCAATTGATAAGGATCTGATCTTCTGCCAAAATGTTGTGAAGGAAGAACAGCATAAAGAAAATTATGTGTAATAATTCTCAGGTTCTTTTGCACAGTTTTAAAGACCTTCTTTTTAACAGTACTTCAGAAACCCAGTAGTCTACAAATGTAATTTTCTTCTGCACAAAAAAAAGCAAAGGTGAGAAAAATGGATTTCATAATAACAGATATATTTCGAACATTTTTACAATAAAAAAGATGTGTGGGTGGGTGGGTTCTCCCTGTTCTGCACCTTATTGTGCTTAATCTTTTTTTTTTTTTTTTTTTTTTTTTAAGTCAAGATTGTTAGGCAGAGACCAAGAGCTGAGTATTACAGCTCAAAAAAGCAGGGGATGTTGAATAAAAGTTTTTGGCAACCTGGTTGAAGTAATTATCCACAATGCTCTCTGAAGTTCTATTTACTCATATTTTTATGCTGTAAGTAGAACAGACCTAAAAATGGTAAAAAGGTCCAGCCAACAGTCTAGATCAATATCACAGTGATGAGGCAGGTCCAAGAATGAGTCTAGGAAGTCAGCTTGTAGACCGTGTTAGAAACAGGAGCAGCGCTCACTGAACAGCTCTACAGTGATGAGGTGGGACCAAGGCCAAGGCTGGCAGTAAGTCCATGGGATGGGATCTGGATGATGGGGCTCCATCACTAGACAGTGACATGGAGCTGAGCTGTAGACTGACACTCCTTCAGCATAGCTCAGGAAGGGGCTGATGGCATCTGGCAGAGCTGAAGTGGAGCCTTTGGGCCCGTAGTGTGGGGGAAGACTTCATGTAAGTCTGGTACCAGCCATTAAGTTTTATTTGCACACTCAGGGCTTTGACATAAGCCACAGATTTGAGGTCTGAGATTTTCCTACCGTACCTTGCAGTGATTAGATAATGTAAGTCAATACTCTGCTCTGTGAAGCATGCAAAGCCAGAGAAGAATCTCACTGAAATCTCCTTCCAGAGCCACATTTGGTTCTTCCCAAAACTCTACAAAACAGTCATGATGTTGCAGTATTAATGCTTTTCCATGCTGCCTTATTCATAATCAACTCTCTTTCTTGGACTATAGTCTAAAGCTACTTGGGCCAAAATGCCAACATCAGCTCCTCCTATAAATTTAATCATCAGCTGCATATTTAATTTACTCTGTAAATGTGATCCTCCACACACAGTGTGCAGTTTGCAATGCAGTTAATTTTACTTGAATGAGTTAGAGTGGCATATCTAAAGTACAATGATTTGTGTTAAATATTTCAGAGGACATCAACTCGGTATCACAGCAGTATTAAACTTTCCCAATTTAATTTTGCTACCTGTTATGAAAAGTAAGATCTGCAGTTCTGTAGCTTTACAATCTAATGCTGCTGTGCTAGATGCATTGCCTCACCCTTATTAGGTGGAAATCTTATTATCATCAAGGTAGACGCACTGCCCAATGTCCAAATGGAGGCACTGCTCACTCCATTTGCATTCACTGTGTTGGTCAAAACTCTTAGATTAAAATTCTCTGGTCAGAATGAACTTAAGTTCTTCTTTTCCCCTCCATATCTCATTGCTAATGTGTATTCTCTTACATGCTAGCATATCTTTTAAGACATGCTGTTCCAGACTCTTCCTAATCAACGAAGAGGAGATCTGCTTTTAAGAATCTCGTTTGGACCGACAACATGTTTTGAAGCCAGTATCCTTTGATGTGAATTTCCAGAGTCCCACACAGTTTTTACTATTTACATAGAAGCATGCAAACAGAGTTAGTTTACAACAAAATATAATATTTTGAACTTACTAGATTTTCAGTTTTACTGCAGTTTGCAAATTGGAGAAGTATAAAAAAGAAAGTAAAAGTGCTCAATTGTTTCCTGTGGCTTAGATGATCGCTGGCAGTTTCCAGAGAGAAAGGTATTTAAAACCTTTGTAGACAACCAGTGTCTTTAGTACTCTTTAGTTGCCTTTGAGGTAGAAAGGCAAAAGGATTCAGACTTAAATGCAATATGAATATAAACCAGAGGTGTTTATTCTTCAACTCTGAATTAATGGTTACGTAGGAGAATTTTCTTTGAAATATAAACATCTGTTGCCTAGGAGGTGGTTGGAGACATAGTATATTTCACCTCTTGCTAGTGTTGAGCATGTCCTGATTCACTTTTGAAAGTGGGATTTCTATAGTCCCTCTGCCATGTATTAAGTTGTTGGTAATTTCTTGAGATAAAAATCTCAATTTAATATGCCAGGAGATCATTCTGCAGGTAAAGAGAGAAGTTCATAACAGACATCGTTAGCTCCAACAAACTTCTTCAATATCTTGATGAAAAGATTTTGGGGGAAAAGAGAAGATGCCTAGGTCTTGGTGGAAGAGGAGAGTATAACCAGGCTGAATGGTGCTTCAAAATGGCTTATACTTAACTGCAGGAAACCTGCGACCTCAGCTGAAATCAATTTTGGCAATGACTTTTATGATCAATGTATTTCTGAATGGAAAAAACCATAACAGCTGTAGCTTTGTTTGTCTTCTGACTGCACCCTTATGACCGGTCCTAAAAATATCTTCATAAGATTAGTGAAAAAGCAGTGTACAGTATGTTATTTCATCCACTGTTATGAAACATTACATGAAAACAACATCAGGTTAAGCTAAGGATGGGAAGACATCTTCATCATGAACATTACTTACTTTTTCAGTTTTAATATAGACTTAGTATTTAATTAGTTAAAACTTTATAGAGTATGTTGCTCTCCTCTGTCTTTCAGGGAAAGCATGTTATCAAGTCAAATCTTGATGAAAATGCTCATCATACAGATTTGGATACTTTTTGCTTAAATTGGTAACTGATTTTCTGGTTTTGTAGCAAGTATCAACAGACATCTTCCACTAGTAACAAGTCTCCTTTCTGAAGTTAATGGAAGGAGACAGTGTATAAACTGAAATGCATAGGAGAATTAATCTTCATATTACAGTACAATTTTCCACAATGTTCAATAACAGAGTTGAAAGTAAATTAGCTAAAAATGTACCTTTGATAGAGCTTGAAAAAATTCCTCCGATATTCACATCAGGAACAAAGATACGTACTTGAGTCTCACATTATTTACCCTTTCTGCTCTCCTCATGGTGTTTAATCCAGCAGGCTGTGCAACACCTAAACGTGAGGGTGGGTTGCAACTGTCTCCACTCCTATAGGAAAGAGAATGTTGGGAAAGTAGTTACCAATGTAGGAGGAGAGGATGTAAGAAGGACTTGATAAAGATTTTGTGATAAGAATGCAGATACTCTATATGCATTTTACACTAAGATTTTATTGGTTATAATGCACACATGAATTTTACACAATGCATCAGTCTCTCTTTTTAGATACCAAAGAATATAGATTAGATTTTGCTCATATCTTGCCCATTCTTCTTTTACATTCATTTTTTACATTTTAGAGAATTATTCATTTATCTTCTTAGGACTTTCAGTGAAAGAGAATTGCCTCTCCTATCTTTTTGTTTTTAAAAATACCTCTTGTACCTCATTTTAGGCTTTGTATTCATACATTCGATAAAAAATATGGAGATATTAATGCATAAACAAAATTCGTTAAGTGTCTTTCCTAGATGTTTGACAGAACTCACAGCAGAATATATCACTACTTAAAATAAATAATGCCAAAAAATACACTGAAATTTTTGTCACTCGAAGTGTCCTTTTATCCCACTGATGGAACATTCATGGCTTTACTATTGTTGAAATGCTATTTGAATTCATTCTTTCATTTCTTTCCCTTCTCCTTTGTCATGATGTAACCCCAGCCAGCAACTAAGCACCACACAGCTGCTCGCTAGCTTCCTCCCAGCAGGATGGGAGAGAGAATCAGAGGAGTAAAAGTGAGAAAACTCATGGGTTGAGATAAAAACAGTCAAAATATCAAAATAAAATAAAGTAATTAAAAACCCCTTTCTAATTAAACTGAAAATAAAAAAAGTGAGAAATAAACCCCAAAAGAAACAAGTGATGCAAAAGAAAACAATTGCTCACCAACAACCTACCAATGCCTAGCCAGTCACTGAACAGTGGCCCTCCTGTCAATCTTCTCCCTAGTTTTATTGCTGAGCATGACATCATATAGTAGGGAATGTCTCTTTGTTCAGTTGGGGTCTTCTGTACCAGCTGTGCACCCTTCTTGTGCACCCCCATCCTGCTTACCAGTGGGGTGGTGTGAGAAGAAGAAAAGGTCTTGACTCTGTCTAAGCACTGCTGAGCAGTAACAAAACCACTCCTGTATTATCAACACTCTTTTCAGCACAAATCCAAACATAGCCCCGCAGTAGCTACTATGAAGAAAATTAACTTTCTCTCAAATAAAACCAGCACATCCTTCCTTTTCCTTTTATGACCTCTTAGCCTTTATGGAATGTTTTCACTCATAGTGGATCAGTTAGGAAATAAGATAAACAATGTGACTGGCTTCTAAAACATTTCTTCAAAAACATGCAGTTCAAATACATGTAACATCGCTCACTTGCCAAATATGGTGATTTGATGGACATACATCATGATGTGGAAGTTTGCTTATGTATGAAAGTAGGAGTTATCATTCTGCCCTTGCCAAACTTCCTTGGAGCGTTTCCACTGCAGAGTTGCTTGCTTTTATGTAGAAACAAATAGAAATAAGAAAGACTCACAATATTTTTGCAAAATGCCAATCCTGATCTGACTATGCATTATGCAGTCTTTGTTTCAGTTGGAAAATAATATTTGTACAGACGTTTTTAATTCACACAGATCTCCCAAAAAGAGCTCTCTTTCTGAGAATATAGATATCCTTGTGTGAACAACTGTATTTGTTCTGGAAATGTCCACTCTGTTGTCCTAGTTAATTTAGGTCGCAGGCAGAAAACAAGAGAATGTTTTAAATTCATTGACTTCCTTGGTTATGAAGAGTTACACAATCATTTTAACAGAACTGGAAGAGCAGAAACAGACCTAAGAGGAACATTCTAAGAACAAAACAAGACTTTCATCAAGATTTAACTTTTAGCATTTAAAGTGTCTTCAAGTACATGGCATGTGGAAAGGCAACATTTGGATAAACATGCTTTACAGGTGGTACTAAACAATGCAAAACAGTTTTCCAGATTACTCTGTCCAAAGTACTGCAAGATGTGGATTTAAATTTAAAGGAGGTCACTGTAACCTTCACAATTAGGGCAATACGAATGAGTTGTGCTTTTTTCCCCCCAGGTGTTTATTTCTTTTGGACTGTTCTTTATTTTGTTTTGTCTTTTTAACATCACAAGAAAACAAATGCATCTTGTTTATTTCTCCTCTTGTCAAGCTGCACATTTATCAGCTTCACGTGCTTCACAAACCTCATTCCACAGATATAGAGTCACGTGCTTTCTGGGATTTACACTACAGGTACATTCACTGTAGCTTTCAGAGGAAGGAACTGAGCAGACAGCCAGGGAGCCAGGACCAATGATAAATTCAAATATTCTAGTTCTAAAGAGTTCTAAAACGTCTTTTTCCTTTGGATTTTATTTTTAGGGTTATCCACTTTTCCTCTGACACTTTTTGTGCCCTGTAAGGAGCGAAGGTCATATATCTATGGGAAACTAGTGCATAACTTAGGCCTGCACAGCTTGAAGGACGGTGTTTTGGACTCAACCATGTGGCTGATGTCATAATCTCCTACTGAAAAAATAATTTCATGCATTTATCTTAAAAGATGCATAGATTATCTCCTGCTTCACCACTTCTTTCTATACACAACTTTGAAACTCCTGTAACAGGATGAGTGTGCTACCTTACTGGGCTCCCTGCTCAAAGAAATGTTGTTAAAAGCTCTGCTTCCTGTGTATGTCCAACTCTTCTGGCCTGTCCTGGTTTAAGATAAACAGGATGTAGAAGAGTACAGTCCCTGCAAAAAGTCCAAGTCATGTAAGACACGTACATGTCTGCAGCAGGATGCCTGCCAGCTCTTTGTCGATAAAATTCATCACTGGACGAGGTGACAATCAGAACCACAACTATCGCTAGATCCATAACTGTCTCCCCTCTCCCCCCCGCCACTTGGGATGCCTC
>NW_010423411.1:8609-8894 GCF_000710305.1 Buceros rhinoceros silvestris
TTGCCTCCCCCCCCCCCCCCGCCACTTGGGATGCCTCTTGGGTAAGGTTCTCTGCCTCAGCCTATGCTGAGCGATATTCCGTCCCTGGGTGTATTTGGTATTTTTTTCCTCGGATGTATTTTGCTTCCTAATGCCATTTAGCAGGCTTATTATACCACATAACCAGGCTACAACAGACAGGTTGTAAGCTCCTGGTATCAGACCTGTACTACAGTCTGTCCGGTAAACAATCCATAGCTCTGCAGGTCATTTATCAATAGCAATACCAAAAGAACCTGTAAATGT
>NW_010423412.1:0-5221 GCF_000710305.1 Buceros rhinoceros silvestris
AAGGGGGGGGAAGAAAAAGGGGGGGGAAGAAGAAAAAAAAAAAAGACTGTAGGAGAGGAGAAAATGGCCTGAAATGACTTTGATGATCTCACCAAGAAATGGCAGTCAGAAATAAATGAGCATGGGAGGAGGAAGGGGTTTAGTTATTCCCTATTGTGCATCCTGAACAACTGCATTGTGTATCATCAGTAGAGTGAGAGTGAAGACTGCAGAGATAAGGGAGAATTGCATGTTCTGTAATTCAGAATATAACTATAGCTTTAGAATATAACTTCCATGTCTCATCTACAATAAACTGTACTGGGATCTGCTTATACTGTGTTGACACAAAATTTTAATATGCACAAGCTCATTTTTGACATGACCTTAAATCTGGTGATTTTTTGATTTAGTTTTTGATTTTTTTTTTCCAGCTGCTTTTTGCATTAGCAGACAAAAGTTCCTACAGAGAAGTAGTCCCTACGGATGCTTCATGAAATATCATAATCATAGAATCTTCAAATCGTTTTGGTTGGCAGAGACCTTTAAGGTCCAACCGTTAACCCAGCACTGCCAAGTCTGCACTATATCACGTCCCTCAGCACCACATCCACTAATGCTTTAAATACCTCATGGATGGTGACTCCACCATTTCCCTGGGTAGCCTGTTCCAGTGCATCACAGCCCTTTCTGTGAAGAATTGTTGCCCAATATCCAAACTAAACCTCCCCTGGGGCAACATGAGGCCATTTCCTTTTGTCCTATCAGTTGGTACTTGGAAGAACCAACTCCCACCTCACTATAAACTCATTTCAGGGAGCTATAGAGAATTGTAAAGTCTCCCCTCAGCCTCCCTTTCTCCAGGCTTAATGATCCCAGATCTCTCAGCTGCTCCTCAGAGGACTGTTTTCTAGATCCTTCACCAGCTGTGCTGCCCTTCTCTGAATATGCTCCAGCACCTCAATGTCCTTCTTGTAGTGAGGGGCCCAAAACTGAACCCAGTATTCGAGGTGTGCCTTCACCAGTGCCAAGCACAGGGAGACAATCACTTCCCTGCTCCTGCTGGCCACACTATTGCTGATACAAGCCAGGATGCCACTGGCCACCTGGGCACACTACCGGATCATATTCAGCCAGCTGTCAAACAATACCCCCAGGTCCTTTTCTGACAGGCAGCTTTCCAGCCACTCTTCCCCAAGCCTGTAGTGTTGCAGGGGGTTGTTGTGGTCCAAGTTCAGGATCCAGCACTTGGCCTTGGTCCATTGATCCAGCCTGTCCAGATCCCTCTGTAAAGCCTGCCTACCCTCAAGCAGATCAACACTTGCACCTGTCGCAACTTGGTGGTGTCTGCAAACTTGGTGAGGGTGCCCTTGGTCCCCTCATCCAGATCACAGAGAGATATTAAAGCGTACATAACCCAACCCTGAGCGCTGGGGAGCACCTCTTGTGCGTCGTCACAAGCATAAAAATCATACTTGACACACGTGCACTGTTATATCCGCAGGGCCGTGCCTGTGGCAGGAATCATCAGCTGTCAGCCATTCCCAGTGCAAGCACCAGCACTTTCAAAGCCCAGAGACACTGTCTTTCTGATTCCCCAACATCAGCCCAAGAGAAGCAGTACCTTGCTTCTGTATCTTGCCATTCTTGTACTGGCCAAAGATAAGAGAACCACATATTTTTGTTAGGTCCAGCTTGCAACTTGGCTGAGAACCCATACAAGGTCACATCACATATATTTTGTTTTTCTCTTCCAGTCCTTGCTAAGGCCTTGAGAGGAAAGATTAATTTCCATCCTGCAATTCTGCTGAACATACTTTGAGATCCATCACTGTTCCTCAATCTGGAGGTGCCATTCCTGTCAAAAATATTTCAGTAAGCATGCTACACTCTTAGCAGAAAGGCAATATAAAGAGCCAAAGCATATCTCACACCATTCTTTCCAACTTCTCTTCTCTTCCTGGTATTATCATGTGTTGCCGTTACTGTCTCACAACCCTCTAATGGCTTAAAACGGAACATACTCGCCTGTGCACACCTTCTCTCATTGCCTTCGTAACTATGCTACAGCTAAGCCTTTACATCTCTTCCTTCACTATACTGGGAGAGAATAACAGATTGTTTAAATGTAGCCTGTACCCCCTACCCTGAGCCCCTCTGACTTTCCTTAAATTCACTGTACCTCTTGTAGGTCCTTTCTAAATTTGTGATGTTAAAAGTACCCCAGTAATCATTCATTTGGTTACTCTCCAATACTGACTGAAAATATGCAAACTTCTCTTCAATTATTTATCCAGTTTTAGTAACTCCCTGATGTTACCAACCACAACATTTTGTGATGACAACATTTGAATTCATTTTACAGCTTCTCACAGTAACTCACGTTTTGTCTGTGCTAGTTTCTGTTTGTTGGGGGGTGTGGGTTTGGTTTTGGTATTTTCGGTTTTGGGGGTTTTTGGTTTTTGTTTTTGTTTTTTTTTTTTTTTTTTGTAAACATAGCACATTTTCTCACCTAACACCACAAACCTGTGGAGGGGCATACCAGAGTGCCAGAGTGGACAGTGTTCTCACCCTTTGTCATGTTTTCACACAGCTGAAGCCTAATAGGGTGCTGGTGGAGAATTAAGATTCCCAGAAAGCTCATCTTAAGTAAAAATAACGTTTGGAACCTCCTGGTGCTGCTAACATACACCTAGGTACTGTAGTTATTAACTAACCAGATGAAGGTCTGTCTTATTGCAATGTGAAATATGAAATAATCTGTCAGTAAATACCAAGCATTCAGTTCTACCAGGATCATCAGATCATAAAACGCACCGTAAAACTACAAGCAAAGCACCTCTGTTTTGAAATTTTCACAATTTCACAGTCATGCAGCATGATTAGTTCTGCTACCCAGGAAAGTAAACCTTTTCTCTATTTTCAGTCTTTTTAGATCTACATCTCAGCACTTAATTAACAACAAGAAAAATTTTAGGCAGGCTTTTTAGAAAGGCCTTGTGCTATGCAATTATCTTTTTAATGGAAAATTTTCAGCAGGGATCCCTTGTCCTTGGCCTAGTCCTGTGAGCACTACAAATGCCTACTAATACCATGCGTGTCTAATTAGATGACTGTCGCTCCTATTCAGAAACATCCCCAGCCTGCATATGTGTAAATCGCTCTTTGTATGTAAACAATTGTTTCACAAGATTCATTAAACCCTTTCATTAAAATCTTTTCATCCTGCGTGTACTAAGAGGAAATATTCAGATTATACTCGATAAAGGTGTTATCAGAAAGTCCCAATCCCACACATTTTAAAAGTACACACTGAAAAGAAAACACAGGAAAGCACATTTTGAATTTGAATTTCATGGAAGAAGAAATGAAATCAATGTAGAAGGCGGCCACAAGGCACCAGAAGCAATATTACTAGCCATGCTAAGATATGTGTGCTTGTTATTTTGTAATTTGCTTTCCTTCCCAGAGTAAATAATGAATCACAGCAGAGGTATTAAATTCCAAGTACTACAGAAACTCTGCAGTGTCACCTGACTTTGCCTCAAATAATGGAATAATTTACAACTATTGTAGCAATTTCCAGACTTTTTTTGTTTTACAGCATACAGTCATGTCACCAGACATTTTCCATAAGCCAAGCAATGCAAAGCTTTCTGACACGCTGGTTGAAGAGAGGTGAGCTGAAGGGTAAGGCAGCAAGACACTGCTCCTGCCTTGTCTGCAGCCTGCACGGCTCAGGCAGCACAGTACCTAGGCAGGCAGATTATCTCCTTTCAAAGGCACAGAGCCTCAGCTGATCTTAGTGCTTTGGCTACAGCCATCTTCGCTGAAAATCCACCCTCCCCTAATAGGATAGGCAGGCAAAGAGGGTACTTGAGAGCTGGATGATAAAAAAGCCTGAAGCATGTTTCCTTTGCTGTCTTAAGAGAGATGAGGCTGTTACACATCTTATAAGCCGTATCTGAAAGAAGCAAAGGTCCCAAAATAACCTTTGATTTCCACAGGTTCTCAAACGAGGACACTAGCTTTGTACTAATACTATGTCGTGCTGCTATGTTAGATTATGATGCCAAAACATTACAGTGACACCACAGTACTGAGGTTGCATCTGCTCTGAAGCAAAAGCAACAGAGCACTGTCTCAGGCTTTGCGCACCCTCTGTTAGGCATCTTGTGGCCCCCACTGTGGCTGCCAATTGTTCCGGCACAATATGTGGAATTTGCACACAGAATAAGAAGGCCAAGGGTGAGCTTTGGTTCCAAAGCGGTGAATACAATCAGCAGCCTAAGAACTGCCTACTTATCAATTTTAGCCCAATTTAAAAAGCTTAGAGTGAAATAATTATTATTCCATATGACACAACTGTTTTCTGACACAAGACAATCTGTAAGAAGTTGAGAAATTAAGAAAATCAAGGCGAAGAAAAACTACTGCCTTCAGATAGATTTTTTTTTTTCCTATTAACATCTGTGTTGATGTATTCCCTGTTACAGACATTTCTATGGTGTATTTGGTCGACACGGATGTTCTGCATACTGTGGAGGAATTCACTTTTCTGATTCAAACATCTGAAGCTGCAATACTGGCTAATACCAGACCTGTAGCAGGTCTCCACTCTTAGCTTTCTCATTTAAAAATATTATTGCTCTGATTCAAAGTCCTTAACGTAAGCTTATTAAGTCTTCTGTGAGACAAAGGCACATGCTTTTGTGTATAAGGACGGGATTATTACCAAACTAAAAGTAAGCACGCACAGTAGAAATCTGCTAGATTGAGGCTGAAGAAAAAAACCTCCTGTTAAACAGATTTCCAGCTCTGATTTTGCGTATTAGAAAGCAGACGTTTTCTTCTTGCACACAGTTAACTGAGCACAGTTATCTTATCTTAAAAGCAGCCTGAACTTTTTCTGGCTACTGTAGGAACTGGAGAAGCAGTTTTAACTTTGCAGTTTTGCAATGGGGCAAGTTCAGGGATATTTTTATACTTTCTGCTTTGTCAAGCAGTTTGTACACACTATTTCTTTTCTTTAATTCTTTCCAAAAACATCCACTCAAATGTTTTTTCCATATCTGGATGGAATCTTTTCTAAGAATAAACAATATTTCAGTTTACAAAAATGTCAATCAAACTCCTTGATGTGAACCTATCTTTATATAGTAAAAGCATCCAAAGCCGCCTTGTCTGGTATTTGGTTACAAAGAGGCAGCCCTATTAGGTGGGAATCTATAAAGTAAGATTT
>NW_010423412.1:5302-14241 GCF_000710305.1 Buceros rhinoceros silvestris
TTCCCTACATACCTGATAGATCATACTTACAGAAATTTCCAGTAGAAACCACAAGGTTATTTTTCCTTTGCTTTTTTTCCTCTTTTTTCCTGTTTGCATTAAATGGGAACTCATTTATACTTCTGACTCCTAATACATTATTTGCTTACACAAAAGAATCCTATTGATACCATGTTAAATTTGCATTTCCCGCGGAAGTCAGAGGATTCAGACATCAGAATATTAGAAGTTGTAGCATCACATGAGATGGGGGGAGGGAGTTTGCAAATTAGCTGTCAAATTGAATAAAAAGGAAGGCAGTTACTATCTGATACTGCATTACTGATCATGCCTTATGGTAAAGATTAAATTTTGTTAATATTGAAAAACTGTTTGCATCTATTGCAAAACAGAAGCAATAAAACTTAAAACAAGTCTAATGCATATCTGAATTCTGAAAGGTGCAACCATCTTTATCTCAAAGTAATAAAAATGTTATGCATTAAAAAATATTTTAATGCTTTTAAATATTTTTGGAACATGGCACAGACTAATAAATGGTTTCTGAAGCCAGACATCATGCATATCGTGGGCTATTTAGGTGTTTATAGCTATTCTCCGCTGACAAACCAACTGCTAGTAGTAGTTTTAGAAATGAAGCATTTAACACATACAAGAAAATAAAAGAAAATTATACCAAACACTATGTAGATGCTTTTATTAGTATATTTTTGCCCATAGGCTCTCAAACAAAAACATATTTGCCACTGCATCGTTCTGCCTCACGTTTGTCTTTAAAAAGGTTATATTTATGCTAATAGGAAAAAGAAGACAGCAGATGTAGATGAGGGTGAACAGCTCATTTGAAGAGCTGATAAAAAAAAAAAAATCTATTTCTTCAGACCCTTCCCCCATCTTATCTCACACACAAAGTATCTGCAATTCCAAGGAAATCACATCAATGACAAGGTGACAAAAAAATCAGGGCTGAATGTGGATGGCTTGCTAAGATGTAATATTCTCTGCCTTTGATAAATTCCAAATGTCAGTTTGTGTTGATATATTCACTTTTATCCAGCCTCTTAATTTGTCCTTCCTATCTTACATATAGGAATTGCTAATTATACATTTAAATGCCATGCTCTATAGATACTTAACTGTATGTTGACTACATTCAAATTAAAAAAAAAAAAATGTTAGCAGTTTACTTTCCATGAGATGAACAAGCATAATGATGGCTGCAACAACAGACACCTCCCCACCTTTCCCCTTTACTCTCTGCAATGGGCATCTTATAACACATAGATGCCCGTGAGAGAACAGGATGATGGCATCATGTGCAGCTTATAGTATTTGTGCGAACAATGCACATAACACAGCTCATCCTCTGTATTTAGTATTTTTTTGTATTGCATACGATTATTTCACTAGCTGCTCAAAGAAGAGAAATCAAAAC
The DNA here is from genome assembly GCF_000710305.1 of Buceros rhinoceros silvestris. Taxonomy (NCBI): domain Eukaryota; kingdom Metazoa; phylum Chordata; class Aves; order Bucerotiformes; family Bucerotidae; genus Buceros; species Buceros rhinoceros. Next base: position 6,738 of record NW_010423412.1, read on the forward strand.
AAAAAGGATTTTCATTTTTTAAAACGTAAAATATTTATCTATAAAGTTAAGAATTGGATGATTTCTTGTGATTAGGCTTTTAAAGCTGCGTGTGTGGGGGGTATAGCTTGAGATTTTACATATCTTCTTTTGGTACTGCTTTCTATAACCGATCCATGTCATGAATATCAGATATGCTTGCAAAAGAAGCCAAGGGGGAGAAACACACAGACCACTGAAAAACACTTGCTGAATAAAATCGAATTCAAAGACAAACTCAGAGACAATTGCTGACAAGAGACGAATATTCGACTAAACTTTTGCTAATAGTAACAGAGATACAGTGCTGCCTGTTAATGAGACCGAGCATGCACAGGTAAATTCTCCGTAATGAAAGATGTATGCACGAGTGGTGACACCTGCTATCCAATTTTTTGCAGTATTCCCAGGGAGGCCAAGCATGTAAGTACAGAAACAACAGAACTGGGATCCAATTTTTAGACTGGGATTCCAAGTCACCTGAAGAACCCAGACATATAATAACTGTACTGCTGAGTTTTGTGTATCCAGCTTTCTAAGTACGTGTTTGTAACATTCTATTGCCATGGCATATAAACCCCAAGCCAGTGTCACTCCAAACCCCCAGGTTTCTAAAGCATGCTACAGCACAAAAGATAATTTAAACCTGAGTAGGATAGCTCCAACATTTTACCCAAGCACACGTTACTAGCTCAGGTATGGTGCCATGTTTACATGTTGTCTGTTCTAGAACTAGCACAATTCCACACTGCTCTGGATCATCATTGCTCACACATTTTTCCATAAGCCATTAAGGAATTTCAGAAATTTCAAGCTCACTGTCTCATCTAGGTTCTGCATAGAATACGACAGAGGGTGGATTTCTATAATGAAGTAAATTCTAGCAACTGCAACTTGGACCCTGGCTTTATAACATTTTAGAAGCAGTTTGGTCTGTATAATACAGGGAAGAGTGTCTCTGCACCCTAAACAGTCAGAGCAGCCTAAGAGGAAAAAAACCTGCAAATGCATCGTAGCTAAACTGTTGAGCTTCTTTTTCTCTTTGTTTACATTTTTCATTAAGGCTAAAGATATGGATGTTCAACGTCTAGCCAAATCTTTATTAAGATTGCAGAATAAAAGGCAAAGCATTTGGACAAGTGTTTTCAAAGCAAACAAAATCTGCAGCTCACCCAGCTTCTGGCACTGTGTGACTTTTGAAGCCAGGGAAAATGATGCATCTCCCTGAATACAGCAGAAACACCAAAATGTGTGAGAATGTAAACCAACTCTATTGGATGATTCCATGGATTCAAAACAGCAAGATTTCTTTTTAGGGTTTTGAATTTGGACTCCTTATAAAAAACATAAACGAAACTAGTTTGTATTCAACAACTACATGCAAGTTACAGTGTAGTTAACTATATGACTACAGCATCTACATGCACTCTGCAACTCTAAAGTATATAAAACATTTATAAACATTTCCGAGGGAAACATGCAGATATGCAGTATAATACATCTGTACCCAGCATACCTGAAAGATCAGGACCATGGTCATCATTTACCTACTATAGTGTCCATAGTATTTTTATTCAGAAGACAAAGCCACATGCAGTATAGTATGGGAGAAAAGAAACTAAAGCTCTCCAGCCTCCATAGGGAAACCTCTGGATACATTTAGGAACTCTAATTGACATTTTAACATGTTTACAGCACAGAATGAGGGAACATGTCCCATATCTGCCAGACCAGGGACAACACATAATCACTAACACTTGATGGCTCCCACAAAGGTGAGATCAATCAAATCTCATGGGATGGTTAGCTCAGTATTAACCTCTCTTCTGCTCGAAAGTGCTGAGATAAAAGTGGTGAAAAATGTCATAAAAGGTCACCCAGTGAACTGGCAAAAATTGTAGCAGAAAAATGCTTTCAGTTGCTTTTTTAGAAAAAAGACCTCAGAAAGAGGAGGAGTAGAAAGTCTGTTAACACTGAAAGAAACCACAAATTGGAAAAGCCAGATTGTTACCAAAAGGGAATATGACACATCAAGCCGTAAGGTTTGATGACAAAGACAGAAAGATGACAGGAGACACAGGTGATGAGGAGGCCAGGCCTGTAGACATTTTGGTCAGATTTTGACATTCTTGGGCTAGCTCTGCACTCTATTGAGATCAGGAAACATTTAAGGGCACGTATAACTTCACATAATGGGGTACAAATAGTATAATAAGAGCCTTGTCAGAGCTCTGCTGCTGTAGCACTCTCTAGGAAGGTAACAGAAGTCTACACATGCTCAATGGTTACCCCTGAGAGATCCTCAAATGCATCCAGTTGGGCAGAAGAGTTAAAGCCAATGTCTTCCACGAAAAAGCACAAACCTAAATCTTCCTCCCAGAAGGCAGTGAGGAGTAACATGCTTGAAACAGCAGCAAAACCCACAGACATTACCTATTACTGTAACAAACTCCAAGACCTTAACTAACAGCAGAGCTAAGGTCAAAATACACATTCAGTTCTGAAAAGAAGGACAGGAAACACATGGAGAAAGATTTAACCTCTGGATCTTTTTGACTGATCTACTAGTTTGAAAAGGAGATTCAGAATCACAATCATTGACACAAACTGAAGGGACACACGTAAACGGGGTCAAGTTTTTAAGTCTATTGTCTTTACCTGCTCGATCTATATAAATTCTGAGTGCTAAGAATTTAAAGCTAATTCAGTTATAAACTGTACTGTGGTATCAAGACTTTAGCTTAAAATTACATATTGCCATCACAATTAATGTATTACTCTGTCATTCCAGGAACAGAAGCATACTTAAATATATTCTATTTCAAGACTATCCATATGATTTGCAAAAGTATCTCAGAACTGAACTTGTAAAAAGACTGTCTCTAACAGTGTTAAAATCTTACAAAGAGTCAGCAATTTCACATGAAAAACAGAAATGAAAAGTTAATGCACTGCTCCAGAGTTGTTCCTGTTGTTTATTGTAAGTTATGAGCAGAACTATGACAGTTATAGGCCTCACTTTTTAACATTAAAGTTGTTCTTTGCCCCAGATTTGAAGCAACCTCCTTTGAGATGATGAGGAAATTATTCCACAAAGGTAGGATGAACTGTATCTTGCCAGAATCAAGTCATACTAGAATATCTAGCATACGATTGTGTCTATTCCATTAATCACCTGAAAGGATTGTCCAATCATCCCAGTTTATATGTAACTTTACAACAAATGGTATTTTGTATAGTAGCAAATGGAAATCTACAGTTTACTGTTTTAAGAGTGATAAGTCACTTACCTCTCCAGCTATTATTTCCCTTTGTGTTTGGGAACATAATGTCTCTCTGACTGTACAGGATTACAAACCGCAGTCATTTCGTATCGACTAGTTCATTGTGCAGCTCAAAGTATGTCAAGGACATATTTTTATACCAAGCCATAGCTATAGCCCCGAAGGTAGCGTGCAGTACTTCATTAGCGTCATTGAGTTTTACAGAATATTACCAATACCAAGCTGAAGAACCTGCTTTAAATGAACACAGTATCTAAGATACTCTTTCTGGAATACACAAGAACTGATGGTTAAAAAACCATTTAAAACATTATGACCATGCTAAATATTTTGTTCAAGAATTTATTTCATAACCAAAATGTGTACCATTCCCAGGTTGTAAGAGTTGGGTATGATTTTGGGACAGACTTGACCCAGCCCATAGGTGAGTACACCCTGGTACATAAAACAATGTGCCCTCGCTGTTTTTCAGATGTTTGTGTGTGAACATAAATGATAAAATTTGCGTATGCACAAAGAAAAGGCACATGTAAATTCTGTACTTGGGTAAACATAAGGACCAGCATGCAAGAAATTATGGATGTAATCAGTAACATGTACATGAAATGGTGCATATCATTACAGGCCACATTTGAAAATGCACCCTGTGTCTTCTGCATGCTTCCTGTGCTCCTTATCTACTCACCAGGACCTCAAGGGCTGGTCTTTGCAGAATGCTAACCATGAGTGCCTTTATATTCACTGGTCCAGCTGCTACAAGTTTTGCCTTCCAGCTATCATTCTCAGATGCTCATCAGACACACTTTAATTTAGTCTAAAGAGCGAGTAGTTCAGCTGCTGTCCTCAGGGTGGAGGTTTCAAGCACTTGGGCACAGCTGTTGGGCAGTGATAGTATTAAGTCCATATTTCTAATGGAAAAGACATTCTTGCAGAAAAAGTTGACATGTCTGCTTTCAGTTTTACAGAAGTCTTAGTTCTCGCATCTTTCTGGTCCTAAGGTCGCAACTTGAACACAGTCCCCTCCCACACAGAAAAGAGAGAAGTATGTTCACGAATGTGGAGAAGACACTTTCCTCTTAATTTTACACAGGCATATACTATTTGTTCGATAGATTGTTCCAGTATGTAATTTTTACTAAAAAAAAAAAGAAAAAAGAATATTTATTACTATTATCTACTAAAGGGCTCTTTCATCCTAACAGTCTCAGTGTTATTCTCCTGTACATAATTTTACTTAAAAGTACTTTCTGGACAGTATTTCATACCATTTTTTTTTCCTTCCTTGGTAAAAATTGTAGATTTTTCACTTAAATTCTCTTTGAAGGTCAATACAATTACAGCTGGCTTACAGAATGCCACAAAGTAAGCGTATAAGGTCTTGTGTTTCGTTTGTGTCTGGTGGGGTTTTGGTAGCAGGGGAAGGGGGCTTCTGTCACAGGCTCCTGTAAGGAGCTTTCCCAGCTCCGATTTGGACCTGCCTCTGGCTGAGGCTGAGCCAATCAGCGCCTCTGTAATAACATACTTAGGGGGTGGAAAAACCTATTGGGTGAGTTCATTTGTTTTGCGGGTTTCCTTTATTTTTGAGAGGAGTGGGAAGTGACAGAGACAACCTTGCAGACACTGAGGTCAGTGAGCAAGGAGGGGAGGATGCATGTCAAAGGATCCATTTCCCTTCAGCCCATGGTGAGACAGCCAGTTGACCCCTGGAGATCACTCGCGGACCAGGATCCTGTCTGCAGCTTGTTGAAGCAGGGGTCTGTACCCGAGGAAGGCCACAAATCTGAGGTAAGCCTGTGACTGAGTGGTCTGTTGCTCAATCTTCTGTGGACCCCAGCCCATAGAAGAGACCCAGGCTAGGAGGAGAAGTTTGTGGAGGACTGTCTCCTGTGGCAACAATGCCATGTTGCAGCAGGTGAGGACTGAGTTTTCACCCTGAAGATAAAGGAGCCACAGAAACAACATGGGATGGACTGGCCACAAACCCCATTCTCAGTGTCCCTGTGCTGCTGGGAGGAGAGGAGATAGAGAATCAGGAGCAGTGCTGAGCCTCAACAATGCCATGTTGCAGCAGGTGAGGACTGAGTTTTCACCCTGAAGATAAAGGAGCCACAGAAACAACATGGGATGGACTGGCCACAAACCCCATTCTCAGTGTCCCTGTGCTGCTGGGAGGAGAGGAGATAGAGAATCAGGAGCAGTGCTGAGCCTGGAAAGAAGGGAGAAGTGGGGGAAGGTGTTTTTAAGGTCCATTTGTATTTCCCACTGTCCTGCTCTGATTAAGTTGGTAAATGGTGGTGCCTTTGTTCAAATTAAATTGATTTTGTTTTCCCAAGCAGAGTCTGTCTTTTGCACGTGATGGTAATTGGTAAGCTCTCCCTGTCCTTTGTCTTGACCCTTAAGCCTTTTCTTGTGCTTTTTTCCTCCCCATTCTACTGGAGAGGGGTAAGGATGACTGAGTGGCTCTGTGGTGCTTTGTTGCCAGCCTTATGGGCTTAAACCATGACAGGTCCATAACTAAGCTTCCCTCAGAATTGCTGTCCTCACAGTGATCATCTTGCTGATCAGAGCAATCTCAAGTTTGCTATAAAAAGAGTAAGTTTCAATTGAAAGGTTAATTAGAAATGAACTATTTCCAAAACCACTGACAGAACTAGAGGCCTCATAACCAAACGTTCACAAGGCATTAGGAAATTGGTAACAAACATAATTAACACAAAATTTCTCATGGGATTCACTTTTGTAAATGTGAAAGGGAAAGAAATCTGATTGTATATGGCACTAGGCAGCAAATAAATCCAATAGGAGCACTGTCCACACACACACAAGAAATTCTAAGGTTTGATGTGTCTCCCAATAGGCCCTTCATCCCCGAACTGAAGATAGTAGACAAGCCACAGGAAACTTCAAATTTCTATGCCTGTCTAGCCAGGTCTAGAGTTGCCCAGTAAATAAAATCTTGCCATTACTAGTAAAAAGCAACAGGCTTTGCACTGACCTGTTTTGACTGAACTTAAAAAAAAAAAAAAAATGTTTCTGAATACATATTCACCTTTTGGCTGTAAAATCAAATCTTCAGTATGACACCAGGAACCATGAAATATTTGTCTAGGCTTGGAAGAGGTGGCAAGCTTCTGATTAACTAGAATTGCTGTTTCTGAATACATATTCACCTTTTGGCTGTAAAATCAAATCTTCAGTATGACACCAGGAACCATGAAATATTTGTCTAGGCTTGGAAGAGGTGGCAAGCTTCTGATTAACTGCTGTTGTGTATTACACAGATACTATCCCCAAATGTAATGAAAATTTCCACTCAAGTCTCTACCCTATTACCAGCATTCATGGAGCTTCCCCTATTTTGTAGTCAAAATCCCAAACCCTGGGAGTGGTTGGTGTCACTACTAGGATACAAAGCATACATCTGCTGTATCTTAGGTAGAGTTTGCCAAGGAGAATAATATTTGTATAAAACCTAAAAACATTCCCATCCTGTGACAGAACATTTTTTGGAAATAACTTTCCTTCAACAGTCATAAAAAACTTCCCACACCCATTTTTTCTTTGGCAATTACCTTATTTTACCAGGTTTAGCTCTGAAGAGGTCTAATGTCACTAGCCTGGTGCACTAGGAGAAAGTTAATACAATTAACTGGAAAGCACTTGGGAATGAGATGCAAGAAGATGAAAAGCACCACACAAAAACTTGGGTTGGGGTTTCTTGAGCATCTGGGAACTCCTAGTTAACCAAGGACCCTCTGTGACTTAACACTGCCAAGCACACTTATTCTGGCTTGCTTACAGTCACCTTGTGTTAATATTATGCCTGTCCTTGTGCTAAATCAGCTACCAGATAGCATGAGGTTGGTGGATATGAATGCAAGCAGGTAGGCTGCTGTCACAAACAGACCTCACAAAGCATTTACCTAGTAAGAAAATTCTAAGGTTTTGTTTGCATTGGTCTATCTGAAGATAGCACTTAGATTACAGTGCCCTTATTAAACTTGAAACACTGCAATCTCTTCTCACTTGTTACTTAAATGCTGGATGGGGCTGCTGTTGGGATCACAAGCACTAATCAAGTGTGGGTTGTTGATAAATATAGATGTTATTCAGAGAAGATCTTAGCTAGTACTTCAGTGTCTTTCATATGTGGCTCCTCTAGTTTTTGAACCCATCCCTTTACTAGCCGGAATGAAACTCAC
>NW_010423412.1:14337-33922 GCF_000710305.1 Buceros rhinoceros silvestris
CTACCCCATTACCCTTTTAATGATGATTAAGGATTGAAACTGGAATGTCATCAACATGCTGCACTCACAGCCACCAGGCCACACTCAAACAGTTTTCTCCTTACACCATTCCTCAACAATTTTACAGGGACAGAAACAACTGCTTTCTATAGCTTCAGTAGTATACCAAGCACTATTAGAAAAACATATCCAGAAAATGGTTGACCTAATTCCAATTCTTCCATTTACATTTAAAGCCTTGAAGGAGGTGCCACAGGCAACAATGCTTAATTTCATCTTCATTAGTTTGCAAGGATAATTTCTTTGGGGTTTGGAGACAGCATACAAACCAACTCCCTTTGAGCAGTGCTGCCTTTTTTTTTTTTTTTGGAAAAGGTCATCCCTAATTTTGAAATCTCTTTTCAAAAAATAAGTCAAATTGCCCTATGATCACTGCTTACTCCTATAAATGTAGAGATACCATTCTAGAACTAAGACTTGACAAAAAATTGTTTGCAATTCTTCCTTCTGAAATTGTGTAACATAGGTAAAGCTTTGAACTCCATCTAGAGAATGCTACACAGCTGGTGAGTAAGTCCAGACCACTGCTGGCTGAAGCACTTCCTCCATTCAGCTTATCCATACCATCTTGAGTGTTTACGCTTATCTATTTGTCTATAGGAAAGATGAAATAAAGGACTGTAGATTGAAAATGAGACAATTCTGAACTAGAGCAATAGTTCCAGTCTTCAGTAAAAAGAGAACAACAGTGTTTATCGTAAACATTCAAGGCCACATCTTGAAGTTATAAAATGAATATTTATTATAAATAGTGACTGATTCCCAGTAAATCAACAAGAAACATGTCTCAATGATGAGGTTCAGACTATTTAGCCACTAAGATATAGTACAAAAAGCCTAGGCTTTTTTTTTAACCTGGGTTCTTAGATGCTTCTTGTTTGGTTCACGATCACAGACTAGTAGACTCAGACACTAAAGACGCAGTGCACAAACTCTTCATGGGTAAACCATCATCTCACTTACCAATTTCCCCATACTTGCATTTACTACAGATGAAAAATGATACTTAAGACTGTATGAGGAGATGCGATGGCCCTAGGCACCTTTATCAATTTAAGATAGTCTTAAATTTTTTTTTCTTTTGGATATATCTTAGAATGATGGAAAAAGGATATACTATGTAAATAAAACTTCTATTCTAGATGATAACAATCCACAAGGAAAAAATCTCAGTGCAGATTTATTCAGTCATGCATGCCTTGTGTTACTACTACAGCAAATTACCCACAAACAATTTCTGCATTACTGAATACACTCAGTTCATCTCCCAGTGCTTAATAAATATTTGATCCTAATTAAACCTAATGATTTTCTCTGCTTCTGAGATGCTGCTGCAGTTCAACAAGAGACTTTTTTTAGCATAACACTTGATGTGAAATCAAAATGCTAAGAACCTGGTGTAAATTCTCCTTAAACATAAGTGAACATGGAAAAAATGTGTTTTCTCTATCAAGCGATTCTAAAAGGGGAAAGTTAGTTAAGCAAACTGTGTTGCTTAGAAGACTGCATTAGATACATCCCTGTCACAAAAAACCCCCGCTGCACCTGATAACCAAAAGCCACTTGGCACCCCTGGGCTTCCTGAAATGAAATCTAAGTATTCATACATAAAATAATTTCTCAACATATTCTGTAACTGTTTACACATTTACAACTGAAGAGATAGTTTGTTACTTTAAACTGTTTTGCCAGGTTATTTTTTTATTTAAGGAAAAAATGTTGGAGTTTGCATGTGTATTTTATTTGCAATTTTCAGTGTTTAATCAGGGAATTAGGGAGGTTTTCTTTTTAAAGGCTTCTACCATTGCATAAAGAAGATTTTTGAATTTTCTTTAAAAACAGCACATTCCATATTTTTTTTTTTTTAATTAAAAGCTCGGTTCCAGCTTTGTGAAAATTCATCCATTTTTCTCAGGAAAGTTACCATTAAGATTAGAAAGTTCATTTAACCAAGTCAGGCAGAGAGGATTTAAGGTGGCCAACACTGCTTGTTGGAGGTGGCAGAGGTGAAAGAAATTCTAAGCACTGAAGCTCTCTCTTCTATCAAAAGAAATTTTAACATTTTGCTTTGAATGCTTCCCAGGGATAGCTCTAGCACCCTGAAGTCAAATATGTTGCATAAATTAAAGTGTTCTGTCATGTATTAAGCTAATGCCACAGCTATTCCTTTGCTGTTATTTTACACCTCACATTCAGATTCAGAACCTTTCATTTTGAACAATTACTGATACCTTCCCTACTTAAAAAGTATTCACTGTTTTTCACATTAGAGAATGGTTTTGTCTGTAGACAACATAGCTAGTTCCTAGCTATCAAAAAAAGAATTACCATCTTAACTGGCACTAATCGGTGGCTCCAGCACGGAAGGTATTTGCATGCTTGCCTAGATAAAGATTTCCCCCTGAGACATGCTCTGTAGTGGTGTCATGTCAAGGGAGAAGCATCACATGCTGCTGTGAGTTCTAGTGCTGCCAGAAGGAACTTTTATTTGGAGGACACAATAAAGGACCCTTCCAAGAGGGTATATTTCGTGCATTTTCCTTCAGCCAACCAAGGAAGAAAATCAGAGCAAATATTCATCCCTCATGCTGAGCTCACAGATAAAAATTAGAACCTAAATCACATATCTAAAGTAATACCGGTAAGATTAGGTGCTTGAAACGAATATAACCTAAACATTCTGAATTGTTTCATCTGACATCTGCAGGAGTTCTAATTTATTTTAATTCATGCATCTCGCAGTTCTAGAAACAGCACATTTTAGCAGTACTGCCAATATCAGCTGTTTAGGTAAAGGCAGTTAAAAACTTAAAAAAAATAAAAAGAAATTAGAATTAAATCCTGTATCTTCTGTACCTGGAGCAGAATGTCTTTTCAAGCTTTGGCTATATATTTCTAATCTAAACAAAGCTGAAATTCTCAGGTAATACCAGGAGATATAGAAGTGACCCTTTATGGGACACAAATAGACACTTGGGCATGAAATGAGAAGAGGTAGCAACACAGACTAAAGGCTGGATTCATTGCACTTATTTGAATAATTTCTTTAGGAACTGCTGTTTACTTGAGCCATACAGGCACTTCAGATGAGTGATTAAGCCCATTCCAGATGAAATTTCCTTCCAACTGAGCTGCTGTTGACTACTCATGAAATCCCTTCCAAGAGGGAAGGGCACATTAGTTAAGAGCCTAAAGTTCAGTGAGTGAACCTTTGTCTTGCTTAAATACTGAATTTCAGGCATATGATTTTAAAAATATTACTCCACAGGATTCTCAGTCCCTTTTCAAGAAGCCTCTCTGCTCATCGCAATGGTTTAATGCTTCTGAAATTCCTACTGTGCAATTACCCCAAGTCTGAAATACATATGATCATTTTAAGCTGATTCTTGACATTTCTTTGAAGGGTTCATATAATAGGTTTCAAGTCCTTACATTACTTAAGTACTGCCAAAAGATTTCCTTTAGGAGAATTTGAGGTCTTGGCCTTAGTTCTCGCTGAACACCCGTTCTTTTCCAATGGACAGCAAAAAATATTTCACAATGACAGCATCTACCTCCCTATTTCACTTTCCCTGATCGATAGACTGTTGCTTTAACAGTAACTCACTGTATTGCTGATAATCTTCTGACAGGAATGCTAGATATGGGTAAATGCTAAACTAACTTGCATTGCATAGAGGAATTCAGATGCATTTGCCTCCTTATGCATAGGGTATATGGTTACTTTGTGCGTGTGCAGCTTAACTGTAGTAGGACTACATTATCTCAGAGCTGTGAATTCTGGTATGAAGAAGAGCTCAGAACACAAGCTTAACCACTGAAATTCATGTGGGAAGGTGTTTTGCTAATAAACAGTAACAATCTGAAAAAACAATCTCTAATAAAAATAAATTCATAAGGTAGAAGCTATTACATCATCAGGAGAGTTGCTGCATTTGACACATGAAAATTTTTAAAACAAAAAGTAATGGCAATAAATACCAGTACTTACAAAACCAAGATAAGGAAGGGAGGCATGTAATTAATTTTTACCCTTTAAGACATAGGATCTAACAAAAAATAAATCTTTAATTTTATGAGACTTTTTTTCAGAAAATGTCCGAGACCATCTCTTGCACAACAGTGTAAATGAGAACTAACCCTGCAACTAAGGCCAAAAACTAACCCCTGTTTTTGCATATATATTTTCAGTTAGACAACTGTTATACTGACTTAAAAATAATTGTGAAAATGCAGGATAGTTGGCCTGCAGTTCATATGCACTTCATATGCAAGCCAGTAATTTTCAAAGACTAAGAGATCACTACATCTCTAGCTTAATGTGCTTAACTTCACCACTGAAAACAAGTAACTAGTCAGATGATCTTGTCTGAGACCATGGGATCAGCTGTCAGCTCAGTATTTCTGCTAGTTCAGAAGGACTTCATTTCGAAGAGCAGGCAAGCTAAGGAAGCCTAGGATGGACAATTGATTAGCCACATAAATTGCTTCACTGATTTTGAAACACAGTCTTCCTTAATATTCCACATGATACTATCTCTTGCTAGAACATTCCAATACTTCCCCCTCCCCCCCCCCAATATAATGCTCTGTAGCTTGCAGCTTCAAACAAACAGTAATAAAGGCGACAAATTCTGCTCGTAGCTCTACAACCTTTGTGCTGTTCTAGACGCTGACTTCAGAATTCGTGCTGCTCTGCAGCAGGAGAAGACTGGGACACAAAGGTGATTAAAGGTATTTAGATAAATTCTGACATGAGGAACATGGACAAACCACATTACTCAGCCATACCCAGACAAAAAACCTGCCTGGCACTTCCAAAGAAGAATGGTCTGTCCAGTTATTACAAACACTGTGCTCTGTATGAAAAGGGCAGTACGAAGCCCAAAACAGTAACAGTTTTAAAATCCATTTGCATCACTGGTATTGACTGAAGCGCATTATTGCTGCATTAAAGCTACACCAAATCTCTAAAATTCGGTAACAGGAAACCTAACAGGTTACCAGGTAAGGTCCAATGAAGAAGCAGAACATTTGACAGTACCACAAAAGTGTAGTTCAGTGTTTGCTAGGGCTGGCTTCCCTTATGGAAACAATGGATTATGCCAAAATTAAGGATAATTTAGCCCCAAAACCTCAAATGGTCTAAGATGTGGAAAAATCCTCTGCCACAAGAGCAGCTGAAGTTTCTTAGTCTTAATCAACATTCGTGCTACTTCATAACCTCACTGGTATCAATGAAGTCTGTCAGATTGCACTGAAGTACTGGACACAGTTTTTCCTCAAGACTGACTCAATTTCTAATAAAAGATTCAACAGCTCTTACAGGACACTCTTGTTACAAATATCTATATTTCAAAAGTCTGAATCCACCTTTATTTTGATAACAGGTACGTGTAATTTTAGCATGTTTAAACAAAATGCAGATTTAGCACTTCCTTCTCAAACAAAACAAAATCCATGGATCAAATGAACAAAAAGAGCAAACACAGCTTCTAAAAAACCTGATCTGCTAATAAGCTGTATCAACAGCTCTCTTCATTAGCCAGTTCAAGCATTAGTAGACATAATACATATTTAGACAACTTGACCTACAACAGGTTAAGTTTATTGTCCTTCCTACCACCTTCCCAGTGATAATTCAACACTGGTAGAAACCAGCTAAGTATACCATTGGCAAATGAAAGATTTGGGATCCAGCTCCCTACTCACCTGCAGCACTCTACCACATTTAAATAGAGCAGCTAGCAGCAATGTCTGGTAAAATTCTTTGTTAGAACAGTATATTTTTCTTGGTTACAAGAAAACTGTTTTTCACTAGAACCTTAGTAGGCAGGCACAGCAAATATGAAAGTGAAGAAAACCCTTTAAATGATCAAAAGAATGCTAAAAATGTTCTCACTAGCAGCTGAATTTCAAAAAGCCAATTATTAACAAGCAAAGATCTAAGGTAGGCTTCCTCAGCAGGTAATGTACCCGTAACCTGAGCATGGAAACTGTCACTGAAGACTGACCAATAATGGTAATGTTGAGAGAAAATGATGAAGTCAGAACTAAAGTTAGGGCACTGACTTGCCTCTAGACTGGAAAATCCAGAGACCTAGTCCGACGTCTCACGGCTCTCAGCCTGAACACAGACTAAGCATCATAATTGTAAAATGCACCTGCAATATAGATGAGAAACTGCAGCTTGCATTTGAGTAACAGTATTTGAATAGCAGAAACATTCCTCAAGTTCATTAGTAGTTAGAAAAAACAATGATTTGGGGAAGATTTTATTTTTAGTTTTATATTTCACCCTCATGACTAATTTTCTTCTTCCTTTTTTTTTTTTCCCCAATTTGTCTAGCTATCATATCCATGGAATGATAAAAGCTGTCCAAACAGCTGAGCTTTCACCACATGCCCTCAAATAGTTGTCTTGTTATGGCTCCAGCTAATCAAGTTATTTTCAGCAAAGGTCATCAGGTTCTGGAGCTCATTAGAAAGCAAGAAAAGCAAAAAATCTCAGTATTTGTCAGTTTTATATCTATTGCAGCTGTCAAGGCACAATTTGTCTAAGAAGATATTTGATAAGCAGTTTGGATTGAAGTGTCAAGCCTATTCTTATGGAGAAATGGAATTTTTTGTTGTTGTTATTATTGCTTGCTGTCCTCCTCTTTTCCTATAAATTCATATCCTTAGCTAAATCTATGTCCTACTTCAGAAATTCTCATGCAGCTCACTACAGTCAGAAATAAGCCTATTTATAAAAATCCAAAGACATTTGGTTCAAAAGGAGGTCTTTATATTGCAGATTTTTAAGCATGACACATCAGCTTAAATCTCCATGTTCTGACTGTACCTACACCTCTTCCAATTATGTGCAAATCCACTGTGAAGCTTTACTCAATCACAATTAGTCCTACATATGTCTTATGAATATGCACATGGATTTTGAAACGTAACTATGCCTCATACATTGTCTAGAAAAAGAATTAAGTGCTGTATTTCTTCCACATAAAATGTTTGGAATGAACAGTGAAAACAAAACTGTCCTAGCCTCACTGGATAAATAAACCTTGGGCTGACCCTGTAAGGACAGAGAGCTAGAGTGGTTTAAATTCCTTGCTTCTTCCAGACACGGGAGAGGCCATGGCCAGACTGGAACACCATGAGGTCTCATTTCAGATGATACTCCTTTGCCAGCAGAGCAGTGCCTGTGTCAAATGGACTAAATTGCTACGCTGTCGTAAACAGTATGTGATCATTACTTGCCTGGATTAGACCGAAACTAGCAACCCAGGCCTACATATGCTCTTACCTGTTTTTTGGCCTGATCACTTCCTCACACATTGTTTACAGTCAAAACATTAACTAAGTAAAATGCAGCAATCTATGGTCAGTAACTCCCTTAGTCTCTAATTTAAAGCAATGTGATTTGTTGTTCCTTCCTTCTCCGTGGAATAGAACAATTCTGCTGTACAGTACATGAAAACGTGACACAGAAAATAATCACACTTATCGGTGTCAGTACAAAAGGCAATGACACGGAGCCAGTAACGGCTCCACGGAGCTGTTGGAATGGAAGAAGCTGACAAAGAACTGAAAAACTCAGGTTTGACGTGTCACAGTTTGTGTTAGTAGCACATCCTCAGCTGGAGGGCCAAGCCAGCTACCACGGTGTAAACTTGGTAGGTGAACTTGGAGGTCGTTTCTGTTATATGTCTGCTTGCCCAAAGCAGGTCAGTGATTTGCATGGTTGTGCTAGCAATGGCATTGACTAGCTAATGCGAGCTCGGTATTGACTATTAGCACTAGTAGCTCTCAGTGTCAGGGCTACCATCACTGCTTCGCTACACTTGGAACTGTCCAAACAAGAGCACACCAATTTTCTTTGTTCATCACCTTTATAGCAGTGACAGATAGGATGGACTTTTCCTTAATTGTGTCCTACAAATATCCAGGAATAATTTCAACCAGTTTCCTATAAGGGATATGAAAATTTCTGTATCATTTGAATAACTATGCCACAATCAATGAATTTCCATTGACTTAAAGTGCATTTAGAAGATAGCTCATTACACAATTTAATGAAAAAGTTAATCCATGCCATCTTTTTTTTTTTTTCTTCACTAAAGGAAGAGAGTTACTGCTGTGAGTTTTCAGAAAGAAATTTACAGGTATTACAGCGTGCACTCATGCAATGGAACATGAAAGTTATTCTGGACAATTGGGAAATTACACAGTGGCGACAACAAAGAACTGTACATCAAACACGGCTGCTTAAGATACTGTAGTTACAAAGGGAAAAGAATATGGGAAGGTTTACACACAGAAAGGTTATTACCAGAAAAAAAAATTAATGAATAGATGAGGTGAATGCATCTTTGGATTTTGGATATTTTGCCCCTGACCTGTTGATTTTGTCAGTATTTATTCATTCTCAAAGATCAGACTAAATATTGGGTCATGTAATTTATGAGCAGCTAGAGAGTTAGTAACACTGCATACTCAAGTATTGTGCAAGTGCACAGTAGCAGCTGTTTGTGACAGTTCATTACGCCCAGATGGGTACATGACTCTTCTAAAGCCTTAGGAACAACCTTTGTCCAGGTCAGTCTGGTTTGCCAGAGAATTGACAGACAAGCTGTTAAATTCAATAAACAAACATCTTATAATAAGTAGTTCAACCAATTGACTCGAAGTCCTTCAGAGTTTGCTGGTCTGTAAAAGACTTACTCAAGGGAGTCCAGATTTCCACCAGAATCAGTCCTCCAGCTCTAAATAAATGTTTTGGTCAAGCATACACTGTTGCTAAGAGTCGAACAGACTTCAAAATTCAGAGCTTTATTTTGACACTACTGCTTTTCGTTCTACCTGGACTCAAGAAATACAAAGATCTGAAAACTTACCAGAAGCATGCTCCTTATCAATGTCACGCAATAACCACCCTGAAATCAGCTGACAGGTTTTGTTTGAATTCTAAGTCAGCTCTTGGTTCATTTCAGCTGTTATACCCATTCTTTATTACTCCTATATATATTTTAATGCACGTCTAGACAGATGCAAATGTTTCTCAATCAATCATTTGGTTTTACAAGCAAACATTTGGCACATCTCACCACAGAAATCGAGGCATCCTAAGTCATTTGTATGAGACTTCCAAGATCACAGGAAGACAGATCAACACCATGCTGACCTGCCGCCTGTCACCTAAGTGTTTTGCTAGCAAACCACCATGCAGTCAGCTGCCACAAAGCAAGAAAACACACAATTATTTCCCAGCCAGTGAATTTATGCTTATCCTATCTACGTAAAGCAGGGAAATCCAGATAGGAGTGGGGAGGCAGCGTATAACAACCTTTGCCACTAGCATATATAAACTTCACAGGACATCAAATTCTGGCATTCAAAGTGATTCAAGTATGGCCCATTTGCAGTACATATACACACTCTTTAGGAATTCAGATATGTTTGCCTAATTACATATTTCTAGCTTTTGAACTCCAAACATTTTTTTTTAAATGGGCAGTTGATGGTAGTGTTTTTCAAAAGCATCACTCTTAAGACAAAATGTGTTTTCGAATATCAACTTTTAAGTTGTTTTTTTTAAAGATGGAAAATGAATACTTTCGAAGTTGAAGAATTTGAAAAGCATTTATCTCAAAAGACAGGGCTCAGGTTTTTTTTTTTTTAGAAAGGTCAAGCAATTAAAAGCTTGGACATTATAGTTAAAATTAGTAATCCTGATAGAGGGTGATCATTGCTATACTTTATAAATAAAGTGATTAATTTTATCCTCTTCCCCCAAACCACAGGTTAACAATGATGTCCAGAGACTGCTGTGAGAATCTGGGAATCTTTCCAGTTCCTAGTTCATTTGGATCTATAAAAAGGTCAAGAACAGCCTAGGCCCTAGAGCCAACAGAGGCACTGCCATTGTTCTTTATTGCAGACAGGAGCTAACCAGGATGACATAAAAATTGCATCCCTCTAAAGTAGTTAGTTACATACAGAATCACACCACAAACTTTTTCCAGAGCTATTTATTGCCATCTGAGAATAGCACAGTGAGGACACAACTCCTAGGACTGTCGTAAGAATATACAAGCTCTCCCCAACTCCAATTTGAAGCTAATGGAGAGAAGAGGCACCAGCATGATGGCCTTTCATTCAGATTAATTTCCTCTATTACCAAGTCTTGCTCTCCAGTTTTCAAAACATCTTTTTTCCTCTGGCATTGTCACATATTAAACCCATCCAGTTTCAACATATTGCTATGATCTGCTGATATAATCCTGTCACTTTGGAATTCTGCTCGTGGATCAAAATCCTTTACAGAAGAGGTTCCATAAAAACCCTGTTGCCATCAATATGTGAATCGAACTTAGACCACACAGTGTAAGCGACATTGACACACTGTGGCTAAACAGCATATTAATTTAAGATACTTTCCAGCATTAAGCTTCCAACAAGAAGTATGATTTATGATCTATTGTTTCTCAAAGTAACAGTTCAGTAATACCATACATTGTTTGGAAAACATAGTGGCAAGAAGGAAACATTTTCGGAGACACTCTGATCAAATAATTCCGTCATAAAATGCTTATAGATAAACTTGTCTCCCACCCATCTCTTTAGGCTCACAAAGACAATAAGGAGGGAGCATGTTTATGTAACCTAAATTGTTTTTTCACTTGTGAAAAATCACAAACAATGATGTTAGGCCATTCCAGGCCTAATGGAGTCACTGCAACCATATTATTGAGTAAAACAAAAAATCTAGATATGAAAGTTTTGCGGTCTTTTCAATGTATTTGATAACACCTTTGGGAAGTGAACAAAAGACACACTGTCAAAAGCAAAAACCCGCACAAAATGTTACCGTTTGTTCCCCCTCAATGCAGAGAGAGAAAGAAATTCCACTGGTCTCCCGAGATTTCCTCCTTTTAGTTGAATTTAGTGCCAAGTTCACTCAGCTGAAGTTTGGGTTATGTTAGCACGCCACATACAAGTTCCTGTAAGTCAGGACTGTTAGTCAAAAATCAAGTGCCAAGCAAAAACTTGGTCTTACATAGTAACTTCAAAGTTATTAATAGTCCATCTTTGGCCCTTTACACAATTCAAACACTAATTTTAATTGAAAATACTTGGTAAACATTTAGACTATTATGCAGCCTAATTTTGTGTAATTTCTCCTCCAGCTATGTCTTTTGGACACGTTAAGGGATCACAAATTTCTACATTGCTTGAACACTAGCTACAGCATGGCCTTTGAAGTCTTTTAAGTTCCTTCAGAAGCTTCAGCTTCTTCTGAAGTCAGTCTTAGGTGACAAACTCTTTTTATATGAAAACCATCAATGCAAGACAAGTATTCACTAGAGTGTGATCAAAAGAACTTAGGAAGTATGAAGAAAGAGGAACTGATCCACAGGACCAGGAAAGCAGATTTATGTGTGACAGCGAGACAGGAATAGGGAAGATCTTAAACTAAGAGAAATATAATTTAATTAAAAATGAGAAGGTAAAGAGAATAGAAACTGTCTCACTTGAAATAAAGCATTCTTGGTTTCAAGTGGGTACCTACATTACACTATCAATATGCTACAAGCAGAATTAGATTCATGAATCTCAAATATCATAATAAAACATTACTGCAAACATTACAAGTGAACTGGACTTGGGTTTACTACTTCTAAAAAACTTTAAAAAAATTCCTGATTTTTTTTTTTTTTTTTACAAAACCCCCTGTATTTTTAACAAAAAAGATAGGCTAATGAAATGTACTCTCAGACTTCAGATTTTCACTTTTTATAAAAAAAAGATTAGCTGGAAAGCCACTTTATAAAACTTAAATGAATTGGAAAGCCCCCCAACAGTTTTTATGTAAAAACACTGATCTATTTTTTCCTTACGAAAATACAACGCAATTACTGTTTTGCATTAAATATACAACTACTTTTAAATATAATGTGTGTTTTCAATATATTTTTGAAATAAACTAACATTATGGCTATAGCAAAGCCTGCAAAATGAACTATGCAGAACCAGGACATGCAGTATGTAAGTGCACAGTAATTGTGGTAAGCCAAAGCACCACAGCATATGTGGTCAGATGGCCTAGGTACGTGTAGGCTGCCATTTAATTCTAGCCAATTGCTCAAACTACAGCACTGAGCAAAAAACAAACAAAAAACCACCTTTTGCTCTTCTGAGATTTTCTTCATTTTAATCACAGTAAAGAATAAAAATAGAAGGGAGAGGATAAAACTTCCTTTGGTTTGCGTTGTACTCCGTTAACACTTCATAATCAAAGAAAAAAAATTTTGCTTCAAGCAGTTCAATCACAACCAGAAGAAACTCTGTAAGCCACAAATATCTTTAATACAACTGTAACTGAATTATACTATCAAATTAAAGACTACTGACAAGCATGCTTACTGCTCTGTGAATTAGGCACATCACCAAGAAAAATACACCACTGCATCAATAACATGAACCAATTTTATCTGCACAAGATAAAACCAGGAAGGAGTGAGACCTGAGTGAATTGCTGGGAAAGTTTAAAAATAAACTTTAAGTTTAAAAAAAAGTTTAAAAATTAAAGTTTAAAAATAAACTGTGGTGACGCAGAATATGCTTTACAATACAAATTCTGAAGTTAATTCATTAAATTCAGAACATTCAAACAGGGAAATAATCCAAGACAAAACAATCACCAGTTTTGCTTTAAAACATCGAATGATTTCACGACAGCAAACTGAGAACAAACTAGTAGATAAAGAATTAAAACCCCACTTATACCAAAGTACCATACAGATTCACAGGTACTATTTTGAAGTTTGTAAAAACAACACAGCAATACATTTGCAGATTTGTCTTCATACAGAGCATGCAGCAGAACTACTAGCAAACAGAAGCTGGTTTTCTCTGAACACTAATTAGAAACTCAGGAATGCAAGTCATAAGGACAGGAGGAAAAACAAATCCTTAAGAAAAATACAACTTACCAGACAGATGAGTTTATCTTTGTCTCAAATGCAGAGGAAGTAAGAAACTTTTGTAAATGTAGATCTTGCTTACTTAGCCCTCTATGAAGGTTTCTCTCAAGAAATTAATTTAACTCACAAGCAAGAGTCTGCAAAAGAAAAAGAGAAAGAAACTGAGCTGCTGGCTGATGTTTTTCTTCTAAGAACACTTTAGCTATTTTCAGCAGTAACGGGCTTGCCTACAATCAAAATGAAAATGCAATACAGAATAACCAGCCTCCCAGCCCAAGCTAAAAAAAAAAAAAAGTCAGGAAATCCACAGCAAAAAACTTTGTTCATTGTCCAAAATTTTATTTAAAGAAACAGAAAGAGCATGGAACAACCACTGGATGATGAAAAAAAAATACTGTTAAAGGAAATCTGGAACCTTGAAGAACATTACCTGTAGCTCAGGAAATGAACCACCACAGATATTTTTTAATGTTAAAAACACATTTTGAATTTCGTCATCTCTGAAGATGCTTTCCCTTCATTAACCAAGGGCCCACCTAAGACAGAAATACTTCTATTTCCATTTAAGTGCATCATATCTGGCTGATATGCACATCAGTTTACCAAGATTGAAGCCAGTAGATTGTCTCTAGCTTGCATCTAAAATTTCCAGCTTCAGCACCAGTGCTATTCTGGAAGATTAGTGACCTGAAGTTGCTGGCACTCCATTTTCTTCACCAGGGCCATTCAGTGACATGATAAAGATTTCCCTGTCCTCTTCTGTCACATCCCCAACCAGCCAGCGTACCCTCCCATAATGTAAAAATACTGGAGAACATTAAGTATCAACACAAATTGATGACTACAGGAAAAGACCCCAAACCATCTTGATGGGTACATAAAAGCTAATTACTTTAACAGCACAGGTAAATTAAGACAGTGGAAAACCACCATTATTATTTAACTTTTTGCAGCTTGTTCTGGTGCAGGAGGAAGCTTCCAAGAACGTCCCTCTATATTCTGACAGACGCAACTTTGCTTCACCAGAAACAGCTTTTCATATATGACCACATTTGTTCAAGGAAAAGTTACGAGATTTGAAGTTACTCTCTACTTAAATCCCAAAACAGGCTGATGTGGTAAATTACAAAATGTTTCATTATCTATTAAATTTCCAATCAAGTCTACTTAAGCTTACTCATCTGAAAACATTTTGGAATGCCACAGGTCACCTTAATTTCTGATTTATTTGTCAACAGTAACTATTTGGAAGTTACACTGACACATGAAACAGAATCCCAGAAACAGGCTAATTAGTAAGCTACTGACACAGTAAAGCAATGCTCATTGTTAAAACAAAAATCATATCAGTTCCTGAAGACTCATATAAAAATCATTAACTATAATACACTTACAATAATGGAAAAGCAGCCTAGTGTGAAAACATCGCACAAATTCTTTCTGGATTAGGTCAAAACCAGCCCTTCCATTTGATCCCAACTATTTTTAGTGTTATTGTAGTTAAAAGCAGCTACAACAAAAACCACAACCCCACAAACTCTGAATACCAACCTGTTAAATTAATCACTATTGTTGCTTCATTCTAAATGGCTAGTTTAGGACTAGTATTCTGGCACAAATAGTGCTCTAGAAAACTAGTTCTTAGAAGTTTAAAAGCTCAATTTATATTTAACTTGAGACCCATGAACAAAGGGATCTAAGCACTCCAGCAGCTTAAATTTTAGACAGTGTGTGAATTATAGCCAGCTTGAGAGCTGCAATGGTCAGGTGGAAGATGCAGTATAGTTTGTAATACAGACTTGTACGTACCAGATCACTAGTGTCAGATGTTACATCATTACCTTCCTATTCATAATACTTTCATCTAGTGGTTACAAGCTAAATCAACAAACACTTGTGTGTTAAATACTAATACCACACATATATGAAAATAGAAGACTGTGTTAAAATCATTATTAACAGTATCAATTGTATTGACAATTGTACTGAAGTAATACACTTTGGGTTAAGGTTAGGGATAGGATTAGGGTTGCAAATGCTTGCAGTGCAGCATTTCTTTTCTGAAGTGTTTTCCCAGAAGGCAGATTTACCATTAACATCAGCACTTAACCCATTGTAGTACCTTGCTTCTTCATATGCTCTTTGCAACTGTTTTTGTGTAAATAACAATTTACCATTAGTATTTACAGCATTTACTATATCTCACAAATGCACTATTTTGGTATATACTGAGATGTGCTTTAACTACTGGATATAAATTGGACGATCATTATCTACAGGCAACATCAGATGCCATAAATATATACCTCAAAGAGAAATATATCTGCATGTTCAGCAGTAAACCAGACAAATATGTCAGTAAACCAAGTTTGTCACCTTATGCTTTTCAGAGACTGATGATAATCATATCTCCCATTTTGTGGCTATTAGCAACACTAAAATCAAGCATATTATTTCTTTAATGGCACACTGCAGTGTGATTTAATCAACAGTTAGTATTCGCAATTCAAATGTGACCAAGAACTGTACAGTTGACACTGCTGACATAGCACTTGGTGCAAGTCTCCAAGAGCTCCATGACCAGACGCTACATGACAGTTCTGATAAACCAGAAGAAAAAAAATGGTGATAAATGAGTGATGTGGAAAGTTCTTCAACACGCTGGAAGTATACCTGCTCCAAGTATACCTGCTCCACTACACAGATTCACATAAAGAAAATCTCAGCTTTTCTAGACCTAACCTTTCAAAGACAGCTGAGTCACTGAAGCTTCACCTGCTCCTTGAATTTGAACTATGACAAATAACATTAAAAGCATTGAACGTTAGAGAATGCAAGCACAATGCATGCACTGTGCATTTGCGAAAGTCTAAGAGAGTTCATTCACAGAATTGACCATTTCAACCTCTGAAATTATTATTTCCTAGATTACAGAAAAAAAAAAAATCTACAGAAGAATAGGAGGGAAGATATCAGCCACATGCTTTGTCCTAGACTTCAGCTAGTCTTGCAAGTATCTTAGACACGTATGATCCTGAAGTGTCTTTTAAACAATAATGAACCTATTTTTCCAATGTCTTGGGTGTGCTTTCAGTACCTTCCACTACTGAAAAGCAATGGAGCTATGAAGAAGTGTGCTCATGCTCCTGGACAGGATGCCATACCTAGTTACACAGAGATCATGTAAACCATTACTTGTGGTTCCAACATAATCTAAAATAAATGAAAAATGCATGGGTACATGCGTTAGGCTACTGACAGGGATGACTGCCTTCAGACAAACGCATCATATACCTATAAAGTCAAAGGATGAAAATAGGTGGGAAAAGATTATCTCCAGTGACATCAGTTTAATTTCTGAAGTTCAATTAGACGTTTTAGGTTTGGCATCATAAGACAAGCTGTAATCAGCCTTCACCTATGCTTCATTATAAATATGCTCATGAATGAAAGGGTAAAATGGTTGATCACAAGTTGATCACAACACAGAGCCGAACAGTCTGTTTCTTGAGGATTGGTTTGATATTAATTTCTTTGATAGAAATAGTCAACACCTCACTGTGAACATGTCTGCTCTATTTCACTCAGAAGATATTTACAGTTACTACAAAAACTTTATTTACTGATGGTCAGTTTATACTTTTTTTTCCTACTTAATATACTAGGACTAATCATTATGTGTTAGCACAGGAAACCTGCTATAAATTTCTCACCAATAGACGCTTCATTTTTATATATAAATTCCTTTAGAAAAGAATAAAAAACCCCTTTTTCAGGGGGGTTTGTCCAACTCCAAAATATCTAGGGCCTCGTTATCCATAATATCTTTTAAAATTCTCACTACAGCAAATGTATGCACTGACCAAAAGTCAAGATAAGCTTCTGTTAAGCACAATAATCAAGGCTTAACAGGTAGGAAAGTTTTAGGTAGGAAAGCACTGCAGACAACTTTCCTCTATACTAACACTTCTTGCCCTCCCACCTATCATTAAATGCACTCAACATTCTAGCCAAGTTACTTCTAAATACATTTGGATGCCCTATGTCATCATGCATGTCTCAGTCTCATGTAGTGGCATAAGAATTGTCATATTCAAATGACAGCACATATAACAACGACTACAAATACATACATAGTTTTCTTTAGTTGGATATGTAATAAAAAAGTACTTCAGAAATCTTCTAGAACGTTATATGAAAAAGAACTCCAACAAATCCCGAATTTCAGTCTCTACTACAGTTTCTTTAGAGCTACACAAAAAAAAAAAAAGAAAAAAGAAAAAAGAAAAAAGGATAATCTATTGAAAAGTAAATTAACTCAAGCTTTCAACATCGAAACATTGCAAGAAAGAATGCTTGGCTGCTGTAGGCAGCCAACTTACTGTGATAGTTACATCTGATACTTTTTCCTAGTTCTAATGAAAGTAAGTTACCTCGGGGCACTATCAATGGTGATCATGTTCAAGTACTTAAAAAATTCTTCCGAAGTGGCTATAAAGCAGCCTTGCTCTTAGATATGTATCCGTCCTAGCACACATGGCAATAGAAACTTTGGTCAAGACATTTCAAGAAGTGGGAGATGATCTATATCCCTCAGGGAAAACAAATTGCAACCTGAATTAATAGTACAGAAGTGACACACACAGCCTTTATCACTGTTTTGTGGCTTCATAATTCCCATACTGAACCTCTGATTAGAGAGCTCTCATCTTTACCTAAACTTTCAAAGGAGAGTGAAGTTTGAAGTCCATACAACAGAATTTTTTTTTTTATTGCTGTTAGCACAATGGTTTCCTGCATAAGCAATTGTCTTCTCCAGTATCTCAGTTTATCCCCAAATACCTCTCCACATGAAAAAAAAGCGCAGCATTCTCCACTCTGAAAAGATTTTCCCATAATTTCCTTCAAAGAATTAATGGTGTATGGCCCACCTCACTAATATCATTAGGTAATAATAAAGTTATTAAACTTTTCTCTCCAGATTTGGTATAAGAGAGTTTCATCTCTATGTAACTCAGTAGAAAAACTTGGAAACTGGGAAGGAAGACCAAGAAGAGGAAGCTTAGAATTGTTTGGGTGGGTTTTTTTTTTTTTCGCTTGTGTTCCTCAGAAAGCACTCAAAAGCCAGCCAAGAGTTATCAGATAATCTCTGATTCAGCAGAGTATACAAGCCTTCTGAATTTGTTACAGAAGTGTTTTACTGGTAACTTACACATTTGAAAGACATGGATCAAGACGTGAATATGAAGAATCATGCTCTCACTTCATTAACACCAACTCATGTTGGCGCAAAATGGCAGAAGTCTGTTGAGTTGCCTCTGCTGCTGTTCTCTAGAACAGCAGATCTGTGTTCTCCTTAAAACACACCATCTGTCTTTAGCTATATTCAGTTCTCACTTTTGACTGAAATTTGTTAGGTCTGCTTCTCCCCAATTATAATAAAATTCTGTCTGGTGATAAAAAAAAAAAAGAATTATACATGATTGAAACAGCCAAATTTTTGTGAAAGACATTTTGCAAATAAGCTATTCTGCCATCATAGTAAGTTGAATTTACCATACAACCTAAAATTTTCTTTTCAGGAATCTTGATATATCTTAGAACTTCTACAAAGCTACAAAGTATCACTGACACTGAAGATGTAAAAGGCTTTTTGATACAGAGTCAACACTTATGAATTTCTAGCACTCTTTATGCTTCTTAGAGATCTAATATACTAAAACCAAAATAACATAAGATGCTTACCAAAACAACATTTCTGTAGAAAATTAATCTGTTTTCTAAAGAGAAACTAGAAAGATGGCTAGTACCAGATTTTCTGCCAGTCACCGTTGGCACAACTGGACTGAAGTTCATTGCTACAGATTTAGTTTGATATCCAGGGATTCAAAACCAATGTTTTTTTGAGTCCTCAAAATGGTTATAATTTTTAATATGTTTAATAACAACAACAACATAAAATATACAATCCTTTAAAAATTGTGGTACCTTTAAGTGAGCACCAAATGAATACATTAAAAAATAAGGAGACTCTAAATCCTGAAGTAAAATCACATGCATTTAAAAATCTTCAACTATTAAAAGCATATTATCTCAATATTTAGAGCCTCTTGGTCATCTGTGGTAAGCATTTCTATACTTACACCAATTTTATTTAACTGCCAGCAAATCATGTAACTGTTGTCCTAATGATGTGAAAAGCAACTACAGTCACTGCAGCTACCACTACGAAACTGGACCCATGAATGATATGCCTGCTAAGAGCACTATTTTGCTAGTAAAACTAACTTCCTCTGTTCCAAGAGTAAACAGTTAAAAATGCATGGGGAAATTAATATGAAAAGGCCTCCTCAGGAAACGGAGAATAGAAGCTTATTGTTTATCTCACTCTTGATACAGACTGCTAGTCCATTGTTTCAAGAACTTTGTACAAGGTTATTTGTCTTTCAGGCTAATTTTCTGCTACTGTGAAAAACTGTGGGGTTGTTTTGTTTTGGGGTTTTTTTGGGGGGTGCTGGGGGCATTAGGGAGCAGGGTTTCCC
>NW_010423412.1:34053-34254 GCF_000710305.1 Buceros rhinoceros silvestris
GCTAGGACTCTAAATCTGCAATGCTTATTGTGACTTACCAACTGAAACGACTGAGTTTGTTGAACTAGCTGCTCAAAAGGATTTTTTGACCCCACATCCAAAGTGACAACCTTCAAAATGCCTACTTTACATACACTCAGATTCAAAAGCATCTCTATATATTTAACGCTAAGGTTCCCTGTTACCTAAAATTCTCCTGCT
>NW_010423412.1:34385-50959 GCF_000710305.1 Buceros rhinoceros silvestris
TGAACCAAGCAAGCAGTCTCACCTTGATGAAATCACTTTGATGACATCTGTCACGCATGTACGAACTTGTGTTTTATCAAGCTTGTGTCTGAGGCACAAACATCTGTAAGACATTCTCATGGGATTTTAACTCTTCAAAAAAACCGTGGAAGTCGGTGTTACCCCACCACATAATACTTTTACTTTTAAAACCACTGTACTGATGGTCAATAAAATATCTTCCACAGACACTGAAAACCTAGATTAAATTTCCAGAAGGATTTGCAGTCACATCTCCCACTTTGCTGACCCGATGTCAAGCTGCTGTCTGGTCTTCTGAGGACAGCGGGCCATCTTTCACAGACTAATTGACAGATTTCATGTGGCTTACAGAGCAAGAGCCTGACTCTCTCTTTAGCTTAATAAAGATAATTTACTCGGAAGAAAGGAAAATCTGAGGGACTGTCTCTCCTCCAGTTACTCTGAAATACAAACACCCAAGTGATATACTCTGAAATATTAACACCTTTGAACAATTGGCTGTGGATAAGACTGTACCCCCTCAAGGAAGAATTGCCATCACTAGGCTATGAGGCCGTGCAAGCTTGTGTGCAAAACTGCCATTCTCAGTGTCAAGTTAGCCGGTCCACGCAAAGCAAAAGAAAAATCACAGAAGAAACACAAGTCCTACTTCCCTCTGCTCACTTCACAAAGATTTACATTACAGTACACACAAGGCCTAATGCCATTCCGCTCCCTCTTAAACCACCAGATTATAGCTAGGCTGGCTTTACACCTCCGCATCCTGTACTGAGTTTTTATTCCAATTACCATGACTAAATCTACAACGGAATTTAGGCTTCTCAATAATTAACACAGTGGTATTCAGTCAATTTGCTAAGCTGCCAATTTAATAAAGAAAAATAAGGGATCTATATGAAAAACAGTCCTTAGCTTTCCCAATGAAGTAACTTTAACAATTTCTGCTACTTGTAACACAGAGGGTAGGGGACAGCAGGTGTACCACAACTAAAACTTTCAGGCACTGAACCCCAGGGTGAAGGCAATGACACTTGTCAGCTCAACTGAGTACTAAACCTTTCACTAGAAGTCAAACAACACATAAAAAGAATGTAGAGAACCATCTTTCCTTCATTATTCCTTTAGACAGTTTATCCATTCTGCTACTACAATTCACTTACCTGAAAACACAACCTAAAGATATAAGCAAGTGTGCAAAGCTCTGAAGGCTTCCAGCTACAGGTCAATAACACTTCATCATTTTAGAATACAAGCTAATTCTGGCAGAGTCTGATATTTTTCTGATTATTTTTTTTTCCAAGAGACTGATCTCAAAGGCAATACCTGGTTTTCAGCAAGACCCAACATTTGCATTTGGGTTTCCTACCTCTAATTGCAACATAGGATATTAACATCATAAAACCAGCTAAAGTCAGCCAAAGCTCATTGAGATTCAACTGCTTCATCAAGCTTTCAGTTTGCTGCTCAGTTTCACAGAATCACAATGGTTATCCTTCAGGTTGTAAAGAAGGTAGTTATTTCAAGAGCTCAGGTACGTGCTACCTGTAGACTCAAGTCGTTTCTAGCTACACTGGCCCCACCTTCATGTTGCTTATTGGTAAGAAAAGGTGTTACCAAAAGGTGCCTCACCCTACCAAGTCACCTCCTGCTCCCAACAAGAACTCCAAGAATGCTGTCACCAAAACCTGAGAGGGGGCTACAAACAATGTAAGAATAGCAGAAAGGAGAGTTACTGCATCTCAGTACAAGGTGCTAAAACAGATCCATCATGAGATTGGTATCCTAACCAAGGTTGTGGGCATCATGAATGCCTTTGACAATGACATTAGTAAATGTAATACTGGAAAAGCATGTCATCTGGCATATCACAAGGAATGTTCTCAGTTCCTGAAAGGTGGAATCTGCCATGCACTAGGAGCTGCCGAGAGAGCTGGCCAAGCATGCCACGCCCAAAGGCACCAAGGCTAATGGTATCACCAAGACCTAAAGTGTGCTTTTGCCCAAGGACTTGGTGGTATTTGTGGACTAAAAACTGGACGTAAGCTGGCAATGTGCACTTGCAGCCCAGAAAGCCCATCGCATCCTGGGCTGCATCAAAAGAAGCATGACCAAGGGAAGTGATCCTGCCACTATACTCCGCTCTGGTGAGACCTCACCTGGAGCACTCTGTCCAGCTCTGAAGTCCTCAGGCCAAAGATACGGACTTTTGGAGTGGGTCCAGAGGAGGGCCACATCTGCTTCATAACAACAAAATTGACAGCAAGTGTATCATTCCTGACAGATGTTTGTTCAGTCTGTTTCAGAAGGCGTCCAGCTAGAAAGACATCTCAACTTCAAACACTCCAGTACTTAGTTATTTTTAGCATTATTTTTTTCCTTAGCTTTAATCAAAGTGTCAGTTACTGTAATTTAAGCCTGAAATGTAGTAATTTAGATGATTTAGATATACAGGATGAAGCTCAAATTCCAAACACACACAAGTCAAAGCAGGATCAGAGCTGCTCAACTGCCAAGCCTACATCTTCTTTATATTGCATTGTACACAGACAGCACAGCAAGTTTGAGGGCTTAGTTAACAGATAACACTAAAGGAAGTAACGTGACTTAAAGAAAATACTATGTTAGATTAGGACTTAGTTAAAAATCTCTTACAGATTTTGGTATCACCTCATTCAAGAGTAGAGCTGAATTACTGCTTTCTTTAAAGGTGCCATCATGTCCCCCCCTGCAATGAGCTCAGTGGGCACTGTAAAGCTGTTTCTGACTCCATCTCTAAGTTACAACTGCTCTGCCAAGTTGTGGCTTCATTCTGTTGGAAGGTACAGACTCAATTTATGAAGTTAGACCTACACAATAAAGACAATAGATAAATTACACACAGCACGAACCACGATTCCTGCAGAGAAGTTCCAAAGCTCTAGGTTGCAGGAGCCAGAATGGAAAACTCAGGACATCAGAGTGTGATCAGTATCAATGTACACCTTAGCTAGAAATATCAAGGCTCTTAAGGCTTTATGAAAATGAGCATGATCCCAAATACAGGCTTTAACACGTGCCAAATTGTTGCTGATTCCTAGAGAGATGCAGAGAGCAGCTGCCTTATTCCACTCACGCATCAGCAGATAAATGAGAGGACTCAGCATATAAATTCACCTGCAACTGGTCAGAGCAATGTCATTACCGGATGTTATTACATAGAAGTATGTTCATACTGTCTAGAAAGGCCAAATCCACAGTGTCTTGTTAACTGCATACATTTTGCTCAGAATTGTACAAGAAAGCCTCATGCTCTGGAAAACTTCCAACCAACTTTTTGGATTTGAAAATCTTGACACATCAGTTGCAGTATTATTGAAACTGATACTTTCCAGACAATCCAAATACAAACTGTTGTAACTTTGAGTACAGGTAAGTTACGTAAGTATGTTAAAGAAAGGGAATGATACAGCAGCAAGGAAGCTGCTAAATGATGGTTTTTGGGTTTTTTTTTGTTGATGGCAAACCATCTGGGCAATCTCCGCTTCTTCTGTATGGCGTATCATGATTAATTGAAGTCCCTAAAGCAGAAAACTGATCCCTTCAGGTTCAAATCTCTTTATTTCTGAGGATCATAATTTCCCTAGAGATTTGACAGCTTCTCACTAGCAGCTTGGAGGGAAAGGAGGACTTAGCTTCTAGGAATTTCTTCAGCTTCAGCTTCCAAAGGTGAAGTTATAGCACAATGACAACATCCCCCAGTGGATACTCTATACCAAAATTAGCCCTAGTTCACTAGGGGGATGACTCAGGAAATCAGTGCTGAGCTTCCATTTGTTTTGTGCCTTCTTGGTAACCGCAGCACTAGTATGTAGTCATTTTTCATGTATTGCTTCAGCTAGGTGAAAATGAGAGCTCCTTTACAGTTTTTGTTTGCTATTTGTGATCTCAATAGTACCATTAATTGCAGAACAGGCTATTAGTTCAAAACACTTGTTTGGGCTATATTCATACTTTTTCTAGCCAGGCAAAGACAAGCTGATATTTGCTGGTTTTAAGGCAACATAGGATGTTACAGCTGTATTGCCAGTTAATTGTTCTATGTTGACTTATCTGCAAGCCAGAACTGATTTTTCAGCTAACAAAACTAGACCAGTAGCAAGTACAGTGACAAGAAACCAGAAGCTACCTTCTTAAAAGAATTTTAGCCATTTCCTAATTCTCCTCCATCAGTACTCTTTCATTGCTGATCAGTGAACATCATTAATTAACAAAGAATCCAAAATTGCAGCCATGTTACCTACCAGAGTTTTTCTCCCTGCATAGAAAAATTCTTCCACAAGTAAGACAGTCTACAGACATAGTTCTAAAATAACACTTCCCTACTATCTCCATTTTCGGTAGCCAGTATGACTACCACTATGTGAAGGGCTACACACACTTTTCAAGAGATGCAGTTTATACTTCCTATGAAAGTCATGCCTTTTAAGAGAACCCAATTCATATAACAAAGGCCAATGCCTACTAGGAAGGTGGAAAATATTCTCAATTCGAAAATATTCTCAAACAGCAAGAAACTGAGAGCTGGAACAATATGACTGTATGTATTTTGCACATTAGGTAAAGGAAGCAGCAGTCATGTCTGTCGCGACACGAAATGGCAGGCTCTAAACTGAAGTGGGACGAATTGCTCATACGCCAATGTGGTGTGTAGCAAGACCCGTTTATTGTTTACATTACATCCCAATTTATAGACTCTTGTCCACTCGACTAACTACATGGTGATTGGATAGTGACTCTGTTACACAGACAGCACACATCTCTTAAAGCACTATAATTGGATAAAAGGGGTTAGTCCCCACGTGGTGAATGTTGCGGTTAAAGCTACCAAAATAAGGCCAGTAGAGATATAATTTCCCACACGATAACACTGCAGCTGGGTTCGGCTAAGTTTCCCAGAGAGAGTAGCATATTTTCATAGTTCCAATTTCTGCTAGAAAAATACACCAACACATGTCCATACCATAAACCTAAATCCATGACAGTTGAACTTATACAGAAGAAGGCTTGAAGAGTAGATATGAAAACATCACAATCACGTTCAGGCAGATCTTAAGACAGAACGTGAGAACTGGAAGTCAAGAGTAATTTAATTTGAAGTAGATATTCTATTTTGTATCCCTAATGTTTAACACTTATTAGGTAATTTCCTCTCTTTGAAAAATAAACATATGGAAAGGCGGATTTCCCTTCCTAGAAATTGTTTACTTCCTCAGAACTTTAACATCCTCTGTTTTTCAAAGTCACCCAACTATTAATAATAAAAGCTCAAAAGACCCTTTTTTACCTCAAGGTTTTTCAATTGTTCATCAGCCTGGTCCTGCTCAAAACAGAAATTCTCAATTCTAACCCTTATACAAAAAGATTACTATGAGCAACAATGGACTAATGAACATTTGGTCTTAAGAAAGCTAAAGGAAGAAGTCAGTGACTTCTGGTATCCTCTTCTAAAATGGTTTGAAAGCTTTACATAACTGAAAAAAAACAAAATTGAGAAGGTGAAAGGTAAAATTGCTCTACTAAATTTATACAAGATAGTTAATCATTCCAGTTTTCTATCTTACCCCCTGAAAGAGAACATAGAGATAAAAACATTGTCAAATTACAGTATTGTACATAAAAACATCAGAAGTAGACATATTAGCATAGTAAAGATACTAGACATAACTTAGTAGAAGTTTAACTATTACAAATTTAGTGTCCAAAACATATAAAGCTCCTTACATCGCCTTGCCTTCTGCCAGCTGAATATGATCCAGCAGTGTGCCCAGGTGGCCAAGAAGGCCAATGGCATCCTGGCTTGTATCAGAAATAGGGTGGCCAGTAGGAGAAGGACAGTGATTGTCCCCCTGTACTCGGCACTGGTGAGGCTACACCTTGAACCAGTTTTGGGTCACTCACTACAAGGACACAGAGGTGCTGGAGTGCGTCCAAAGAAAGACAACAAAGCTGGCAACAAAACCTGTCTAGAGAACAAGCCCTATGAGAAGCTGCTGAGGGAACTGTGTTTGTCATGAGATTATATCACTCTCCACAACTACCTGAAAGGAGGTTGCAGCAAGGTGGGGGGCAGTCTGTTCTCCAAGTAACAAGTGATGGGATGGGAGGAAATGGACTTAAGTTGCACCAGGGTAGGTTTAGGCTGGATATTAGGAAAAAATTCATTCCAGAAATGGTTGTGAAGCAAGGGAACAGGCTGCCCAGGGAAGTGGTGGAGTCACCATCCCTGGAGGTATTTAAAAAGACACATATTTAGTGGTGGACTTGGCAGTGCTGGGTTAATGGGTGGACTTGATGACCTTGAAGGTCTCTTCCAACCAAAATCATTCTCTGATTCTCCTAACGAACCCACTGACATGCAATTAAAGCTCACACACATTTTATTCCCACAAAAAATTGCTCAAACATTAGAAAAGCATCTAATGTTAATTTCTTAGCCTTTCCATGTTGATCAACAGGGTGAAAAGTAATGATACATGATCAGCAGTTTCCTGAAGACTAGTTTGCAACTAGAGTACAACACCAGAGTGGGGAAAATCCTAATAGTTTTACGTAGTATCTGTACAGCTTTTTGCCATTTGTAACAAAAGCAGCTTACGATACAACTGGTGGCATCAACTAGAAACATGTGAGTCGAGATCAAAGTCTAACTGTCCCTAAGTTGAGTACTTCAAACCAGATTTATAGCACTTTTTAAAACAGAAATAGCATTGAAATATAAACAAACCGAAACTGCACGCTAACTGTTGTGTCATCCATACCTAGAGAAGCCAGCACTCAGAATCCGTTTATGATGCAATATTGAAATGCTGCTGCCTTTGTAACACCACCACCATAGAGCTCTATTTCCTGATTCATCCTATTCATGAAATTAAGGTGACCCCTTACCTTGATTTGCATGATGACATTTCAAACTTCCAGATGTGTCTGATAACAGACGGCACAGAAAGTTAACCATAACACATAACACTAACTCAATTTTCAAGTCTGGTTAGCATTTGTAGGGTCCAGCTTGAAAAGCATAGCATAATTTGAAAGTAACTCCTGATGTTCATCAAGTTTTAGGAAGCAGAACTAATTATGGGACAGGGCATTCAGGACATCCAAAAATATGTCAAAATATACACATGTAAAGCCACTTCCAGTAATACATACACTGTAAATATGAGTAGCAGATTCGTTCAGATGGTACTAACCTTTTCAGCACAGATCTCACTAATGATAATAAGACTCAAATGTCTATGCGAATTTTATTTTATCTTTCCAGTATTCTCCAAAACACATTTACCAGGCATTTTGGGCTGAAACTAAAACTAAGAGAGCAGAAAGCTGGATACTAAGGCCTTTTAGTGGCATTCTAAAAGCTCATAAACTTCCTCTATTTTTAATGAATTCAGGGAGGACTGCTAGCTATCACTGTCTTCAAAGGGAGAATACAGATCAACAAGAGCTTCTGAAAATACCATAGTCTGTAATAATTTTATTTGTAATCTTTCTTTTGTGAAATAAACATTTAAATAAATCCTAAGTTCCTTGTTTATAATGTGTCTTTGGAAAGAGTACTATATACACCCAGGTTTGAGGTAAGTCACTAAAGAACAACTACCTTGAATTCATGTCCTTGCTTTTAAGAGTCTTATTCAGACTAGATTCTTACAAGCTTAAACTTGAATCATAATTTCAGCACTTGCAGCAGGAGAGACTAATATAGGATTGTGAGAAGCAGGAAATTAGATTTCACAGTTTTACAAATCTGAGGGTACAAATTTTACAGTTGTATACTGTACCCACCAAAAGGGGGTAGGGGCCTCAGAGTATACCTCTAAACCTAAAAAAACCTAGAAGAGTTCATTAACAAAACTACTTGCTTTTGGGCACTGAAGAACTAAAAATCCTTTTAGCTCTTTAAAAAGGTCCTCGGGAAAAACTATCATGTCAATGCTGGAGAAAATAAGTCTAATAACAAAAGGAGTGGCTTCCTTTAAGAAAATTTAATTTACGTATATGATCAGAATGGTTTTACAGTGTTAGGTATTGAATGTTAAGCTTTCACAACATTAACTGCAATTAGTTAAAAAACCTGCACTTTTAATGAACATAAAGAGAAGCTGTTCCTAAGCATACTAGAAGACAAAGTCCTTAGAAGTCTAGCTAAAATTATACAATACTGAAGATGATGGTAGACTTACATAGATTTCTGAGAGAACTATGCACAAGAAAGCTTGCAACATAACTGTTCTCTTAAGCCGTGTTTGAAATTAAGCCACCTTCAAACTTCCACCTCTGTTGATAATCTGAAAACCAAGTACGTGCACCTTCCATAAAGCATTTGCAGTCCTAATACACAGGAGTATACAAAACAAAACACACAAGATATCCCACTAACACTCTAACACAATCTGCCCCAGTTAAAAATAATTCAGTACAAAACCAAAGGACAGGAACTTCAAGGGAGAATTGTCAGCAAATACACAGACAGAGCAGAAGGAGCAGGTAGCAACTTCTTTTATGACGTGTAACACTTACCTGTAAACTACCTGCCTGACCCCTTCTCTCAGAATCACATTTTTCATTGCTGGTGGAGGACAGCTAGAGAGAATCCCCATTCCATAATGGATATTCACAGAACTATCTACCTGAATACGCAGGGCATGTATTCATCTAAAGTACTTATGAATAGCCGAGACTTGACCATTTGGGTGTCCCAAGAATAAAATGCAACCTAAAGAATAAAACCTCAGCAGGGGATCAGTTTGTTTTCAAATCTGCGATTGGGATTGGAATTCTTAAGTGTACATATACAGACTAAAAAACCAATGAAAATAAAAATTCTGTGGGATGCCCTGGCACACTGCATATAGGGTAGAAATTTGACTAGAATGCAAATATAATTACTTTTTTTTTTCCCCAAACACAAAAGACCTTGGATACTCAAACATGTGAATTCCTCAAGGACCTGCCTCATTTTTCCTCACACCTGCTTCCCCTTTGCTCTCCTAAGCAGTGTGTTGTGGCTTTTCCTGAGAGGACTGATTTTTAAAGTCCATTTTTAAAGTCCATTTTTTTCCCCAGTCCTCCAGGAATGCTATTGTTTAGGCCTCTGTCATCACACAATTTAACTACTGCATCTGGGCCCACAGTTTTAGTTAATGCTTCCTGATCTATGCAAAATGCACGCCGTGAGACTAGTCTAGTTTTTTGCTTTGAAGCCATCGTACCTGCCCCTGCCCCAGAGCAGTGGACACATACAACTGGCCCTTACCTTCTCACTGTAGCAATCATTTTTCTCCTCTTCCCTTTCAAGCACTTCCGTAAATCTCTTCCTGTCTCCTCTTGCAAATCCCAAAACTTTGGACAATACCTGCTCGCATTATCTTACATTCATTCACAAGAAGCAGTAGGCTTTTATCATAAGAACATTTCCCAAGTTTATCTACAAAGATGCTATTTTCTTTCGTCTCAAACTCCTTTTAAAATTTCATTGGGTCTCAAATCAGGAAATGAGGAAACCACCGGTATCATGGTCAAAGCTACCTGTGTTAATAAAACTGCTCTTCAGTTTACCTTTGCAATCACGTGTGTTCCATCTTTTCTGTTTGGTACCCATTGCAAAGAGAACTTGACCCCAATCCTTCCTTTGCATGGTGATGATCTAATATTGATAGAAACAATTACTTAAACATGAGAGTTTCCTTCAACTGCAACTCAGATGACAGACTTTTTATCCATTCGTTAGGAAACAATCTGCCCTTTCTCTTCTGATGATAAAGAGATTGAATGCCAGAACTGAAAGTAGAATGCCTCTACATAGAAACAGTGCAACACCGATCTGCTGTTGTGCTTTTTGTAGCTTTCTTAGTCATACTGACATGTTTAATTTCATTTGTTTTTTAGCTAAGCAGTGACTGATTTTAGAGAAATATGTTTAAGATAATTATACCACTAAATGTTATGAAAAGTAAACAAATTCACACGTGGATTAATTTAGCATAACATCTCTGCAATTATTTTTGCCTTGCCTCAAGCTGGAAGGCGTCCTCCTAGTTAGCACAGGCAATGGTGAAGCATTAGAACAGGTGCAGACTTCCAAACAGTTTTTGTGGTTTGCAGTCCTGAGGATAAAGTGTGTCCTGAATCTGGCCTTTGCTCAGACCATAAATCAGTTATCTGTGAATCAAATGGCACTGGTGAAAGCATGTGAACGTGTAAATCGACAGCTATGCAAATAAGGAATTAGAATCCACCCTCTTGTACTTGTTTAAAAGTAGAATGATAATCCACAAGGCTCAGATTACACGATCCGTATCTGTAAAGTGACCCTTATAGAAGAGGTCTGTTAAAAGACTTGAATTTGCCTGATTATCTGCATGTATGTCAAAACAAAGTCTTTGGTCTGGTGCTTATTCTACTGTCAAACTTGTCAGCGTCTCACTCAGCTCTCATAAAGTAGCACTTCATTTAATTAGACTCTTTTTACTTATTTAGAGTAAACCATTTGACTGCATCAGTCACACTGAAATTATTTCCTCGAGGTTCCTAACACACACAGATTTCTCCAGAAGAAATGTGCAATTACCATGAGTTTGATTATCTGGGATAATGTCACTGCTCAGAGTTCCCTGTTCTTTAGAAATTCACCAGAAAATAAACAAAATAAAAATTGTGCTGGCAACTGCAGGCTTCTGTCAGAACTGGCTTATTAAAATGTGTAAAATACATAACGGGCTAGAAGGAGCAGTGTGATGAACATGATCAATATATAACTTAATGATACACACTGAGTGTTTCAAAACAGTTTATGAGATTAGTTGTAAAGAGCTATGAGATGCTTTGTTTATACTCACATTTTATACCATTCAAAAGATCAAAAGCAGTCTTAATCCTAATAGTTAGGTACTGAAATTCGTACTTTTACACAATTGTTGTCTACTCTGCTTTTGCACTTGATCTCATTAATCATAGTAAAAATATAAATCTGGCCACTCTGCTTCCATGTACTAATACCTCTTCTACAATTTACATTTCAGAAATCCCTATTTCTATTCTATTATTGATATTCCTTATTGAAAAATCTAGAGACAGGTCACTATTTCATCAAGAGCACCCATCAGCTCTCTGCGATTAGTTAATTTGTCTTTCAAATTCTTTAGGTACAAATATTTGCAACTTGTTGACATAGGAAAAACTTGTTGCATCATCTGCACCTTCATCACTTCCTGACATGATGTTTAAGTAGTATCTATGCCTTTTTGCAAGGTGGCACACTATGCTCTCTGCGGCTTCACACACTTGTGCCTATCCCACTGAGAGATACCTGGCTTTATTAAACATGGTAGCACTCAAGGTACACTATGGTGCTGAAGCTTTACATTCAGGCTACAATTAATAAGTCCTCAGACATTATGGCAAAGGGTGTGCTGAAAAGAACACTTCATGGCTGTCCTGTTCTTGTCACAGTCCATTCCTTTTTTCATCATGGGTTACACCATACAGCCCTAAGCTTCTTAGGAAGCATTACAACTAGCTTTCAGTCTTACTGCAGTTGAACTGAGACCTCACCTACTGACCAGACCCATTGTTTTTAAATGTTTGAAAACCGACAAAGACACTTCCACCTAATTCGACCATCAGTCCCAACTACTGATTTCCTATTCGCATAACTGTTGATCCTATAAACACATGCAGCCTTTAGAAATCAATGCATTTTACAGTTTTTATAGGCCTTCACGAATCTGATTTTCAGCTATGAGAATTGCAGTTATTGATTCCATTTCCCCTGGGTTTTGTTATGCAGCCCTGCCTTTTCTTTTGGGTCCTGAAGAAGCAGAAGACTAAAACCAGTATGCTTATGGACAAATCCAGTTAATCTGCACCTGCTGCTAAACTAGCGATAGCTTTGGTTACCAATCAAACAGTTCAGCTTTACACTGCTTTAATACTTGACCATAAAATATAAGGCAAGTGACCTAAAAATAACCAAAGCTTTCATTATTCTATTCCTCAGCTATTTTCTGAAAAGATTAATGAAAAAGTTTACTGTAGAGTTTGAGAATAGTCAAGATTGAGAGAAAGAAGGGTTGCTTTTCCTGCCCCCACCCTTTGAGGGTTGGGATATTCAGCGTCAACTCTTAAAAAAAAGTGTACTGTGGTACTCAGGTTACTTAAGAACACAGAACCACATCTGTGCTATTCAACCCCCGATAGCAGTTAGTGAGGTTTCTAAGGACGGATGAATCAGAACACTATCTTTATTCAGTACAAAACGATGAAAAAAAAAATCAGTCTATTTAGGGAAAGGCGTTAGAAATAACAGAGAAAAAGGCTCTGCCTTTGGAATCTCCTGCTTTACAGAAGCTATGATGTATCACTGTTATGGAACGATACATCTGAACAGAAAAATACATTTCATGCTTCAAAAAAAATGAAAGCAGGAGTAGATCTAGAATGTGGTCATCCAGCGTGCCTTTACTCTAAGACACACGCTGACCTTTTTAAGTATTTACTTCTTTCCCTTCTCCCTCCAATAGATGAAGTTTTCCATTACATCAGTGCCTTTGAAAGTCTTTTTAGCTTTGTTTTAGCCCTAGAATGTTAAGAAGTTTTGTAATTTCAGAGGTCAACTTTTGTTAAAACACTTTATGAAGAAAGTGTTTGAAGAAAAACAAACACAGAATATATACAGTACAGTAATCTCTCAGATAGGAAACTATACACTACATTCAACAGTAAAGAAAGAAAATAGAAACTGGCAATGAGTAACAATGCAGTACTGAAATTATGACGTCGCAAAGGATCAATACCAAAACAGTAGGGCACAATTTCAAAGTGTCCATTTGCAAAATTCTAGTCTACAAACAAGCAGGAATCATCAACTTCTATTTCTATGTTTGTGCAGACAGCCTCACTAGAGCAGAGGTATTGTTCCAAGGTCACATCTGATGCAATTTGCCCACTCCAGGTGCAACCTCATCATTGGCCTATTATATTCAATACCTGATCCTTCTGATACAGAAGCAACATTCAGCCGTTCCACACTGTAACATTATACAAAGTACCCTAATTTGATATCTGAGTGTGTTCCCTGGGCACATGCCACCTGTATTGTTGCTCACAAGTAGAACATACGTGTAAGTATACCAAGAACAGGCCATAGGCTGAGGGTAGATAACACACCCACACACTAGTGCTCTCATGGGGTTATTGTGCTCCACAGAACACATGGTTGTTTGATGCTTATCACTATTTGCTCAAAGCTGATTGTTTCAAACAAACAACAGACCAAAATACTGTTACACCACTTGATTCCAGCTTCTTTTGTCATCCCGTTCCCTCATTTATTTGCACCTGCTACTATGATACTGCATTTTAGAATTCATCTGCCTGTTTTTGCTTTGTTGGTATCCTGTTTATGAACACAACATATGGGCCCAGAGTCACCTTTGAAGGTCATCTGTCTAAAAAAATGTTCAAAGTGACTGTAATGTTAAAGCACGACCACTGATGTTATTTACTGCTGACCAAGAGAGTGCCTGACTTTGCATAAGCTAGAGACTTCCAAATCATGTATAATCAACTCTTAGATAGAAACTGTGGGTCCACTGAAACCTGAAAAACTTGTAGACTTCAAGTGCAACTTGATGTCACTCTGTCTGACTCAAAAAATACCCAATTTGTCCTGTACCATGTTATTGTCAAGGTCTTCTTGTAAACCTTCTAAGTACACTTGAATTCATCATGAGGTGAAAAATGTCCTTATTCCTTCATGCCCATTTGATTTCTACATCAGTGACCCAGTTCTACATCTTTGTATCTTATATCATGTGGAATTACTTCATACTGGATACACTTCTTATTTAGTTGCTGTTTCTTACCTCTAACTCACTTAAATTCTTTCTCCACACCAGATTCGACTGCAGTACCTCCATGGCCATTACTGACAGTCACGGATTTGATTTACAAATAGCTCTGAGGGGATCAGATGTTGCCAAAGAGACAGTAAGGAAACAGAGGGAAGCTGGAAATTGATATTATAAAAACAACAAAGGGAGAAAAGCAGAATGGGAAGAGTACAGAATACTGCTTAAATAATAGAGACAAGTAAGATGCATCTATTAGCACCTAATAGGTGCACGCTGTTTAGTGATTAGTCATAGCTAGTCTTCACTTGTTTTCTCACACCATAAATTCTTCATAGTGAGATTACGTCCACCTCGAACAGCAACATCCTTCACTTTTTTTTGCACACTGCTATATCCATATTTCTTCTTATTATAACAAAGGCTCTCTCTGTTAAAGGCTTAGAAACACCTTAAAGGAAATGTTTATCATTTTCATCGTAATTACAGACTCAGTCATAAATATTCGTATAGTACCACCCTGTAAATGCACATTCTGCTTTACAGAGCAGAGATTAAAGCAGTTCTCTACAACTTACTGTGTGACTCCTACACAGATGTATAGAAAAAGACACTGTGGTGCGCATTCACTAAATAACAAAATCCTAGAATGACTCAAGCAAGATGGAACTTTTCTAATGGAGCAAATATATAGTAGCCATCCATTTATATATTGCTGTTTCCAAATGCTATGTCTCATTTGGGGGATAGTTGCTGAACATGCTTGTCCAAATACCTCTGCAGGATATATATACAGAAATAACACACTGGAATTTGGCTCCTAATTACAGAGTACAGGTTACTAATTTAACTACAAAGATACCAGACCTCAAATTCTTGATTTCATGCCCACTCAACTGTCCAAACAAATGGCTTATCTCAGTGTGATTTAAATCCACATAATTACTAAACAAGAAGTAAAGCCAAAGTATAATTTCATTTTCTATAGATGAAAGGCTAATCAGAATATTTGACTCAGTTGTCAAAAAAATTTAATGCATGTCAGTATTAGCTAATTCAGAAATTGTATTACTTAGAATACAGTTGGGTATTTCATAAAATGCTACTTTTATTACAAACGTTATCTGTATGGAGGCTTTATTGACCTAGGTCTAACTCCGGTTTTCACCTCTAAAGCAGTTGTGCTGTGATTAATAACTATCCAGAACAATTCATTCTGCAGTGAAAATCGACATCATTAACATTTAGTCCCAGTCAGAAGACCTCTCCCATTTCAATTATTCCCTTCCTTTTGTCTTCATGTTTTATTTTCTGTACCTTCTCTAGCTTATCTCAGAATCACTGAGATTGTTCAATAAAAGTTTAACCGTCTTGTGCTATTAATGTGCTTGTGCTCCGTGTGGAGTGCTCGTTTCCTTCCTTTTACTGAACGCCAAACAGAGGGACACAATGGGTGTGTTGTGCTCTGTCTAGCACGGTATGTGCGATATCTTTAAAAAGGAGGTGTGAGCTGGCTGTAATACCACTACTCATAACAGTACGAGTACCACAAACTAATCAACCACAGCACTGGGGCATGCAGTCCATTGAAACCTAGTGAAAAAGCTGCTTTTTATTATGACCTACATACTGCCCAGCAGCAGTTGGATAATTTAAATCTAGTTACACTGGGGCTGAACACAATGCATGAATTCTGCTATCGATGAACTCAGTGATGTAAGGCTTTTCAAATACGCTCGGAAGTTTCACAATGTTTTATTTCACCCATGCTACCCTAATGGTAAAAAGCACAATGAAAAACAAAAAATCCTCTCCTTTTAGTAGAAAATGCAAACATAAAATTTTATCAAC
This sequence comes from Buceros rhinoceros silvestris, assembly GCF_000710305.1. Taxonomy (NCBI): domain Eukaryota; kingdom Metazoa; phylum Chordata; class Aves; order Bucerotiformes; family Bucerotidae; genus Buceros; species Buceros rhinoceros. Next base: position 50,150 of record NW_010423412.1, read on the forward strand.
TATTAGAAACATCATTCTGAATCAGCAACCATATGGAACATCACGTTCAGATATTTCACAAAAAATGCAATCAGTTAAATTCAGCAGCCACTCTCGACAAGCCACTGACCAAAATCAACCTTTAAACGCAAAGATACCCGAGGCAGCTTATTTCTTCCATGAAGTTTTGCTCAGTATTATTTCACAAAATGGAAATTGTCCATGCAAAGGCATACCTCTCTCACACAAGCCGAGGTGCACAGCAGCTTCCCTTTGTGGCAGAGTCCAGGGGCAAAGGCTCCTAAGCCAATCGGCTAATAAGCAGCACGTAAGCCTGAGCGGGGGCTGCTGCCCAGCCCGCAGTACCGAGCCCAGCTGGACCGCACACCTGCTTTTTCAGTAGTGCCCGTTTCCCGGAGCCAGCAGCGCCCAAGAGCAGCAGAAGGAAGGGCAACACCCTTCTCCCGGATCACAGGCTTTCACCCGGAGTATCTAGCGAGCTGCTGCGATAACATTGCAGAGTAACCTTGCCTTTACAAGACAAAACCCCGCTCCGCTGCCTGACAGCAGATATGCAGCATTATCACCCTGCATTCCCCCTCCTCCGACCAGCCTGCAGCAGCGGCCGTCACCAGCTCGTCAAGATGGCAGCTGGTACGCACGCTCAGCCACCGCACTTACTCACTCCTGTGCCCGTTTCCTCTGTGTCCCCCGACGAGATTTTTGTTTATTCCCCGGTACAAGCACAGCATAATATGTCACATTGTTTTCCATAAGCAAAATGGCTGGTCCTTTCAGCACTGCCGCAGACAGCTCATTGGGCTCCCCCGG
>NW_010423413.1:0-7909 GCF_000710305.1 Buceros rhinoceros silvestris
ACTCGCTGCCAAGTTGTGAATGAAACTGCTCAAGATCAACACTCTGTGAGTTTCTTCTCCCACTGAAGACAAGGCTGGTTCGTTTCACACAGCCTTTTCTGCTGGGTAGGAACGGGCACCGCAAATGCTCCTTTACCGGACCCTGCCCAGCACACCAGCCAGTGTCCCCGGCAAGCGTCCTCGCCCCTGCGTGTGACGGGCCCGCGCCAGCATCAGAGCCGGGGCGATGGCACCTCCAGCCATCAGGATAAGGGGTCTGAACGGAAGGACTACAGGCTGGGGAGGGTTACGCTCCTGTGAAGACAGCCCTGGCAGAAGCCCCCCGATGTGGGCACCGGGGCCCGGCCCCACCTCCAGCCATCAGGATAAGGGGTCTGAACGGAAGGACTACAGGCTGGGGAGGGTTACGATCCTGTGAAGACAGCCCTGGCAGAAGCACCCCGATGTGGGCACCGGGGCCAGGCCCCAGGCAAGCGGGAAGGCTGCAGCACTCTGCCCAGCCTGGAGGGGCTGGGAGCAGGCAGAGGGCTGGATGCAGGGGGCTGTGCGAAGGCGCTGCTGCCCTGCTAACCTCTGCACCTGGAAAACATCCTCCTCTTTTCTTTCTTCTCCCCCACACCAAAGAAACGCAAGCGACTCAGGAAAGCGTTTGTCATTCCATCAAGTGAATTCAGAATAGTACTGTAAAGATTTTTCTTAATGCATTTGAAAGCATGTTTAGTGGTGATTTCCTGGCTTCTAAAGGTTTGACAGAAACTACTGTGTTTATTAATGTCAGAATAAAGGTTTGCAGTTATCTCCTACTGTATGACTCCAGATTACCACTACAGACTGGACACGCAATAAGAAACATGCCTATAACACCACTATAATCGAGAAAAGACTTCCTCTCCATCACTGCACTAAGTATCAGACTATGAGAAGGGCCGACCCCAGGCAGAGATAGATTGCTAGAGAGCCTTGGCCCCACTTCCGATCCCGGTGAAGAACAGGGTAACTCTAGTCAACGGAGAGTCACCGCCACAAAAGCCGATGTGATAGCAGTTTCTATAAAGAATTAAGGCAGGTTGTCAAGGAAAAAGGAATCGCCGTGGTACTGACGTACTGAAAAACGCACCCAGGATGGTGGTACATTTGGTCAGCGTGACCCTGGATTCATATCCGCTCAGCACCAGAGCTGGATCGGGAACTGAATTACTTCTGTAGCCTCCTCTTATTGGAGAGGCTTAATCCCCAGGCTACGGAATTGTTTCTGTTCTCTCACTGGCCCAATGAATATTTAATTATTCTTACAAAGCAGAACAGCTTCAGCAGGACAGATTCTCATCCCAGAATGTGCTGGCAGTTGGGCACTCTCAGAGGTGTTCAGAGACCCAAATTCAAATCCCTGTGCAATCAGGCAAAGAGGGGATTTCAACCTTAGTTTTACACGTTCCACTTGGCAAGTAATTCCTAAGCCCTGTTGCCACCCTGAGCCCTTTTTCATCCAGCCCTCTGCCCCCACATTTTCTATACTTTTTCAAAAATAATTTGAAATGGTTCAATTAAAATGAACCATTTCTACAACTTTTCCCCCTTTTCTCAATTCATTAAGAAATATATAATTTCTTTTTTTACCTTTTCTCTTGCCAGAGGGCCCGTGAGAAGTTTTATTTGCAAGCCCCTATCTGGTTCGGAGCAGCTGCTGGCAAGTTGAGAAGCTCTGGTCTGAGCATCCCGAACCCCTCCCATGAAAATGGTTCAAGTTCACTCTCACAGCTGTTGTCACAGCAGCAGCACCTTGAAACTGCTGCCTTCCACGCTGGCATCAGCTGAGAAATACCCAGTTTATAGCTAAAGAAAGTGGGAAGGCAGGTTTGACATTAAAAAAAAGAAACACATACAGAAATCTGTCTTTAAATGTAGTCCACACATATATAATTATTAATTCATCCCTCCCTATTATCTTCAACGCACCGATTTCCTCCAGGCCCTGCTCTGTAAGTACATCTCTGCTCCACTGAGTTTTCCAACATGTGCTTAAATGCTTTGCTACCCTATTGTCACAACGCGTCAGTTGTGTAGCTCCTCCAGACGTATGCGCAGGGAGTTGATGCGGTTCCCCTAGCCCCGGGTCCCGCAGCCGCTCTTGAGCAAAGAGAGCCCCATTACCCGGCAGAGAAATGCAGAGTTCACCCATTCGGGCTCTCTGCCCCACGCCAGAACTTAAACTCACATTGTCATGAAAATAGATACATTCTGAGAGCGCTAATAACAAGGGAAGACTTCACAGCCTTCATTAAAATATTTAAGGCAAATGACCCCAGCCTGTGTGTTAATTTAATAAAAATACATTTAATAATTTAATTTAATTATGGTAGTTGAAGAATGCAATAAAAATACATTTTGAATCTATTTTCAATCTTGTTTCCTCACAGATGCCTTTCCTCTTTATTCTGGGGAATTTTAATAAAAGGGCAAAACTGAGAGTGCCAAAGTGCAGAGCTGTTCTCTCCAGGAGAGAACCAAGAGCCCTCCTGCAGCTCCGGTCGACGTCTACGTCCCATCAGGTTGCTGGGGCAATTTGGATGCTGGATTCCCTGCTTGGGACCCTTTTTGGGGATGTCACTGTCCTCTGTTCTACACGCCATGGCTCCTGTACTGTGCCCAACGCAGCTACTGGTGAGAGGGGACCAGCGCTGAGATGCAGCAGAGCCCCCCGTGCTCGGCATGGCTTGTCTGAAGATGAGATTTGCTGGAGGAGACAACTGACAGCTTCACAGCATCCGCCACCTCCTCCTCCAAATTTCCCATCCAGGTCCCCTGAGGCTGACACGGAGGCACCGAGCCCTGATCTGGGGGGACATGGTGGGCCCTGCTCCTCTGCTTGCTGCCATGTTCCTCCTCAAAGATGCCAGCACTTGTACGAATATGCTCCCTTTCCGTGTAAGGGGAAACTGATACACATCCACCCTTCATGCCAACTGACTTAAGACTATGATTTCATTTTTCTCTGCTCTCCTCTGCCATGTGCATGCCCAATGAACAAAATTTTTAAAGTTTGATGAAATTTTCAGGAAGATACTACCCACAGCAATAGTAACAACGAGGTCTTTTCTCTTTGGTTACCCCATCCCGCTCTCTCAGGATATTCTTCCATCCACACCGGATGGAGAGTGCCTGGAATATTTGCACTTTGGTTTGAGTTTTCTCAAAGCAATTCTGTTTAAGGCAGAGAGCTAGCACAGACAATGTTATTTCAGGTAGTTCCACCCTGGCAGCGTTATAGGAAACGGATGGCTTGGCCTTACTCTGGGAAATGCGGGTAGGACTACGAGCCTCTCTGTAACATACAGATTCATTGGCATTCGAATACTGAGAGCAAACCCTATACATTTCTATGTATAGAACTAATTATTTTGAAAGTGTTTCAGAATCAGTTTGAAGTTACATAACAATATCACCATTGTGAAAAGGCAAAACTAAAAACTTCATGAAAGCTGGTATGTTCAACGAGGACTAACAGAGTTAGGCACCCAGTGGACCAAGCCTGCTTCGAGAAATCCAGCCTCAATAAGGATTTAAGCTTTCTAAAGTCAAAAAGACGTAAAAGGACTGATCTGGTGGACACCAAATGACCGGGCAGCACCGGGAAGATCCCCTTAACTGCGGAGCAGGCAGTAACAGAATCAGTCTTAAAGAATATATCATATGCATAGACCTAATTAAGAGACGCTGCAAAATACCTCAGACAGAAGTGGCAAAATGCTAATGCCCGAGAAAGAGCCATACAGTACGTCTGATCAGAGAGGTTTTGTGCAGCTAAACAGACCACGCAAAACGGGAACTGACCCATGCCGAGACCTGGTGTCCACGGCTCCTCCACCTCGCCAGCCCTTGGCACAGCAGGAGCCCGTCTGGCTGAGGCTTGGCAGAGGTGGGTGAACACCTCAGCTCTCTGGACATGCAAAGGAATACAGGCATGTGCAAGAAACCATTAAGGGACCTGATTATTTCTTAAAAGGAGGTAATGTTTCCAAAGCACGCGACACAATGCACTCTTTCATAAGAGAGTCAAATGTCACAGTGGATACAGCTGCAAGACAGTGTCGCTCTCTATTTACAGTAAAATATGTCAAATAGGGAACACAAAGGCATCATCAGGATAAACATGGGACTGGAGCACACAAAGGCAGGCGGCATCCACAGCGCATCAGACAACCTGAATAAAAGCCCCCGACTACAATACCAGCCCAGTTTCTATGGTGTTCCGCAGTTAATGCCTCTGAATGCTTTACGTAAATAAATAACTGGATCCCACATTTCAGTCATGAGAGAGGACTGACAGAGCCTGAAATTCAGGCTACAGAGCAGCAGAAACCAGCGGCGCTCTGGAGGGAGGGGGGGCTCAGAAGGGAAAGGCCGCAAGCAAAGAGGTGCTGGTGTGTCTGCGGGCAGGATCCAGCCAGAGCACCTGAGTTTACCCTTTGGGAAGTTACAGTGAAAAGGGATTGAGATGTTATCCACAAGCACTGAAAAACAAAGGGGAACTACGCACAGGACTAGGAAGGAGCCTGTTCCACCTGCATGCATGCCATGTGCACCAGCATTAGCATCCATACGTCTCTAATAAGCACGGTGATTTTAAATTCTTTTTCACTTGTGTATGGCATTTACTTCTATCAGTCATTTTTCCTTGTGTTAAAGAAGACATACAATAGTCTGAAATCGAGGCAGAGTAAGTGGTGCAGTTAGTGGCACTTTTTGAAATATACTATCATACACTGCAGCTGAATTTAGCTCAAATATCACAAAATACCCATCTGTAGAGAATCGTGCACACACACCCCTGCGCAGTTACAGGAAAACAGTCATTACCGGTAACAGTGCTAAAGACACAGGCCATGCAATACCCTACAAACACAAGCAGGTGGTTTTCCCTCTCCACAGTTCACCAAGCAAAGTATTCATTTTGGCCTCTGTTCCAATTAGATGCCACAGGAAATGGTGTGGGAGTCAGGCAGAGGATCTGCCCTTCATGACAAAACCGCCTTTAGCACAAAGAATCTTCCAGGCTGACTTTCCAGTATCCCCATAAAGATAACTTAGAGCAGGTGAATGTTACTTAATAACTTAGATTGTTTAGTGTAAGAACATCACATTTCCATAGCTTTATCACAGCTCAGGAAAAGCGTCTGTGATTGATGGACTTACTCCGGGTTTCCCCTGTCTCTGTCGGACATGGGTCTGTACTTCTTACAGGACGTAAGGAACAAAGAGTACATTTTCAATTTGAGTCAGTTAAAAGAGAGTGAGGCCCTGATGTACACAAGGTGCTCTGTGGCTCTGGGTGAGCTGGCTGGTGGAGGTACAACAGGGTCTCTCTCCAGCTGCTGGCTCCAGCCTGAGCCCCTGGTCCTCGCCCTCCCCTTGAAGGCCAGCTCAGCTCTGCCAAGATCTGCGAAGGCATTTCTGAAGTGAGGATGGGTCACTGTGTCTCTTTCTCATGAGAGCAGGCCACTGCGTCCCCTGAGACCCCTTCTTACCAGGGCTGCGATCAAAGAGCTCATTCACTTCACGGGGCTTTGGTACGCGGGTGGAAGCTCCCCTTGTACTCCACAGGTATCTTCACTGCTGTTCGACCGGCAGCTGTGGCTAAAAACTTGACGGAAGGTTTATAATTTTATTTACAACTCTGCCAACATTGCTGACTGGGATGACATTGAGACACGGAGACAGAAAGCCAGCTAAAACGGCAAGGGCAGCGTGTGAGGTACGGAGAGGCCGGAGGAGAGGCGAAGCGTGAGGGCAGCGCCGGCAGCTCAGCGGTGGGCTCCAGCAGCTCCAGGGCAAACCATGGCAGCAGCCTCCAGGGCTGTTCTTTCTCCACCGGTACAAAGCCGTTTAAGCGCCCTCTTCCAGCTGAATGCTGTGTACTTTTACATAACTGAAGGAGAACAAATACCCCATTAGCAGATAATTAGCACTTGGACTCAGAGTACTTATTTAAGGTATTATGGATCGACCTCCAGCCTTAGCAGTGATTCATGCCCCCCATACATTCAGGCATCCTTGTTTCTTTTTATGATTATAAATATCTGTGCCACATATTTGTGTAATGTTTATGAGATGTTCTGAATCACACGCCGGAGACAGAAGTCTTCTCTTTATCCAGAGAAAAGCTTCAGCAACGTTAAGAACAGCAGGGCCATCCGCTTCCTTACTCCTTGCATTCAAGAAGTCAAATTCACACCATACTGGGATCACCTCTAGAAATGTAAGGTGGATTTCCAAATCCATTGAGCCTGGTCTCAGCAGGGTTTTACAAAGTGCTGGGAGGCCTCAGGGCAAACTCACCCTGGGGACTGGACCTGGCAGCACCCACACCAGGGGAACTGTCTCAAAATGCCAAATCAAAGACTGCCAAACACAACCACAACCACGCAGCAGCCACCCAGACCAGACTCCCGACAGCACTCAAAGAGCAATCTGTCAAAAACCCTGTATTTCCAAAGGCTTCCACTCCACCGACACATCCCCAATAAAATAACACGGAGAAGCGCCCTCTCCCCACCTCTGTTTCCCCGTAAACCAATTTAAATAGTAATGCTTGACTGCATTCCCAATCCTGCCAGCATTTGCCTGCCATCTCGTACTACTGCTGCTGCTGCTTTAAAAAGCATGCACCAAGTAGAGAGGGTTACCCGTGGCACCAAAGCCTTCTCACCCTTGAGATTGCCTCTACCATGAAAACCATCAGTGACAGCTTTAGCAACCAGCGGTATGAGGCTGGTGCTCACAAGCGCTGTATAATGCGTCCCAGCTCAGCCCCGTCCCTCCCCGACAACCCCGTCCCAGGGCCGCAGCAGCAGCAGCAGTGTCCCCTCTGCCTCCGCACCCCCCAGAGCTGCTCACAGGGCCAGGGAAAGCAAAGTCCAAAGAGCAACTTCACAGTAAACCAAGCAGCCAAACTGCTGCTGACTCCTCCTCTTCCAGCTCCTTCTCATTGCACTGAAGAAAAGAAAACTGAAACACAAATCAAGTCTTATTCTACAAAATTAATAGTTTCCACTTGCTTCTTTTCTGTGTCTGCTTTTGCTCTGTAATTACACCAAAAGACACGACATACTGTGTGGTGCTATTGATTAACAAACCCCACAGCTGCACAGGCAGACCCCCAGGCAGTTCTGAAGGCAGCATTTTAAAGAAACTTTGTCCTTTAATATCGAGATATTTATGGTCTCCCCACTCAACCAGCACGATAATGTGAATGAGCTTGTGGTAAGGAGCAGGTGGCACTATGAGAACATGCAGGTTTTATTTTTGTGAAAAACTTTTATAGAAATTAATAGAAAATTATCTCCTCACTATTGAATAATATGGGATGATGCCAAAAACCCAGGGAGAAGATTTCATTCTCTATTAAATTCGGTTAAGATTTGTCAAGTAATTTCTATGGAATCTACTCGGGTTTTTACAAATCTCTCTCGGTTTCATCTCTCCACAGGGTTTTGGAAGGGTCACAGAGTATTTCTCTGTTATCGGCCCCACTGATGTCCTCTTTAAATCCTATGATTGGCAGTGTTTCTTCTTCTCTTATTAGGGCCCCTTTCTTAGACAGAAAGGAATAAGCCTTATCAGCGACAAGGCTTACAGTCAGCTGGGCAAAACAGGAGAGGCCAGAGATATTCCAAGAACTGGGTTTGGTTTTAAGTTTCTTTTCAAAAATACTAAAGCACATTTTTGAATACAGCAGTGCAAATTCTCAAAATATGCGTAACAATGCCACTTAAAAATTACCCTGCTGTTTGTTTCTTTTACGATGTCACCTCACTACGCTGCCCAACATTATTGCTGTGTCCTCCCACCAGGCACCCAACGCCCAGGGTCCTAGAGCATGGCGTTTCCCAGAGGCAGGTACAAACGTCGA
>NW_010423413.1:8040-8334 GCF_000710305.1 Buceros rhinoceros silvestris
AGGGCGAAAAAACCCCCTGCCACCCCTGAAGCCGGCACGCTTCTCCAGGCACCTGCCACTGCTGTCTTGACCCTGTGCTGCCGGACCAGTCTTCGGGGACTGGTGGGTGGCTCTGGGCTTTCTCGGGAGCCACCTCCGCTGCGGGAACAGTGTGATGAGACGTCCCGGCCTGTCTTCTCGAGAGAGGAAAAAACGCATCCCCGCGAAGACACGGCGGGGGAGAACGGCCCGGTGCACCGCCGCGACCGTAGCTGCGGTGCGGTGCGGTGCGGTGCGGTGCCCGGCTTGGGGGCG
>NW_010423414.1:0-12323 GCF_000710305.1 Buceros rhinoceros silvestris
TTAATTAAATATTTAATTTTTAAAAGTTATTCTAAATGTTAGCTCTCTTGCATGGCAAGAGTGAACTAATGAATATGCTGTTGACTTCAAATTTCAGGGTCATACAAAATGAGTTGCTTTTCAAGATATGTCCTGAAACGTATTTAGCGTCAAAGTACTGTAAGCCCAAAATATATTTTCAGAGCTGACGTTTGCAAGTGACTAGAAATCAATTTCAAATAGAAACCAATCCATTTCTTGTAGTTACTTTTGAAATTACCAGAATGAAGAATTTTACTTTCCACCAATCTGGTATAAGTTCAGAGTCAGTAAACACACCTTCATAGAGAATTAAAAATTAAAGAGTCAACCTAGTTTTTTTCAATTCTTATTTAAGCCTCTTTTTGTGTGATTTGTAATTTTTTTTCATAAATTATTAAAATAAATTAAAACTACATATCAGTTTTTGTACTTGGAGGTAGTCTTTTTTTTTTGTATCATGTTTATGATTGACTTAGTGATTCATACTTACAGGTCACTAGTGTAGACTGTATATATGTATGTACAATTCATAGAGGTGATGAAGAAGTTGATACTGTTATAGGGGAAAATATCAATGTGGTTGCAATTAGGCAGCAACCTAAGATTTATTAATGGTGAGGGTTAGATCAAAAGGTTGATTTTTAGCGGCACTTAATCACTAACCAATCTAAAATTAACAAGGTCACTCAGTAGAGCATGTTATAATCAGAATAGCAACTTAGTTACAGATTCAATGATGACAAGATTCACACAAACTTACTGCAAGATATCGTTTATACACAGATTAATATACATATGTGCGTACACATAGACACAACCACAAAACACACATGCACACACCAACAAACAGAGTTACTTGAACCCAGTGAAATATATATCCATCCACGCTCATGTCAGCGAGGTTGATGAGAGAGATGTCAAGCTATTGTTAAAATCTCCTTCCTGAATTTAGAGCAAATACTCACAATGCTCTGACATCTCAACAGACAATAATTGAGTCTTGAGAAGTTTGACTTCTTCCTGACCTTTCAAGCAGTTTGTACCTGAGAGCCCTTCTGACTCAGGGGAAATGATGGACACAGTCCGCTGCAACCCAGGAAAGCTCAAAGGGTCTCACTTTAGGATCACTATTTATAGGGTCCAAGATGATTGACTTTCATCAGATATTCCCACTTTAGACCACCTTTTGCACTTTGAAAAAAGAACCGAAATGTTGTAGAGCAACAAATTGCCCTCAAGGATGGATACAGGCATGGATTTCTGTGCATCTCCTTCCCTGACTGCTGCAAGTCTGTTCTTCTAAAAACAACTGTGCTCAACCTCTAGGTGGCTCAAGCGTTAAGCCCAATGTGCCTGAAATCTTACTGACTGTGGACAGTGATTAAATGAACAATGTAATTGGGAACATGCAAGTCTGTTGTCACCATTACTGTTTAGCGTTGGAACCCTTATTCAATAGAAAGCACCTTCCCTCGATAGTTGTTCTTCCCTGTTTATTATGTCTTCTATTATTTCCTGATTCTTGCTACCGATGTCAATCAAATTTCTCATCCATCTCTGAATTAGTGTAACATTGATATATCACTACTAACTACAGGTTGTATCAATGGTTGGCTTGGGGCTTCCCTCCTCATGTTCAAGCAGTCATTGGGGAAAAGCTTTATACAGGAGCTGGAGATGGTTTTGTAGTTTGAAAAAAATCCTGAAGGTAGTTCCACTAAGTGAGGTGGCTCTCCTCTTGCCAGTTTCAGCTATGTGAGAACTTTTTTTTTTTTTTTAACAAGAAAACCCAAACAAATTCTAATTCAATGAAAAATGTTTGGGTTTTGTTTTCTTGTTTGGTTTTGTTGTGGTTTTTTTTTTTAATCAATACATGTGGCCTATGTGTTCTAACAAACTCTAGGTAATATGGCTAATTTTCTGATAGCTTAGGATATAATAATACTTAAATGTTTATTTTTGACATTTCAATTCAAGCTCTCATTCAGAATCACTTGATATAATGGGCTGGTGAAAAATGTGTTCAGTTTCAACGCTACAAAAAACTAGTTTCCCATTCTCTGTAACACCAGTTTTTAGGTGTCAAGTCATTACTGATACTGAATATGTTTCATTACACGGCAAAGAATCCAGTAATACTATTAGTTGCATAAATAAAAATATGCTAATGATGTATATAATTTTATTTTAAATTAATCCTTTGTTTTCTTTTAAACTAATTATTTAGTGCTTTCCTGCAAGTTTGCTTCAAGAGCTTATTTTCTCACTATAAAATAAATCACAATAACTCTGGCAATACTTGAAGAAATCTAGATCATAATCAAAATGCTATTTTCCCACTATAACAGCTCACAGAAGTACTCCCTAAGCATCAATCTCATATTCAGAGTTATTAATTTTAGAAATAAGTGAATGGAAGAATTAATAATTTTTGCGTTGTGTGTCCTCATCCATCTAGGTTACACATCAGGTTGCTAAAGAATTTAGAAAACAAATGTTGCAAGTGATTGATGTCAATTCCAAAAATATATTTTCTGGGTCTTTTACTTAGCAGGAGACTTGCAGAAACTACAAAACTAAAATGAGAAAGAAATGAAAAGGAGCATTTGGAGCTAATGTTACTAAAAGCAATGGATATGTAAGTGGATATTCAGTGGGTATTCAGCATCATACCAAAATCTTCTGTCTGAAATAAGAATTGCTACTATAAAAATGATGAAATAACCTCACTCTCTCAATTCCTATCTATCCTTCTAGAGGTTTCTCTTAGTGTACTTATATTGCAGCTCTCTTTTCTAGTTATAGCGCTAAAAAACATCCCCCTGAATCAAACACTCACTCTTGGCAACGCACCCATAAAGCAAGCACAACTTAGTCGTGCCAAAGTTCTGATTCATTCACATCTTTGCTGATACTACCATGTATTTAATATTTGTCTCTCCTTCCTTGTGGCACCACATACATATGGAAGAGTAATTCAAAGAGCAGAGGTCTCTGGGTACAGGTGAGCAATTGCTTAAATCCACACTCCGTATTCTATTGGGGAAGGGAAAAGAGAACAATTTAGAATGTGCTTTTCTACCCCGCTCATAGGCAGAACATCTAGTGAGAAAGAGACCCAAAGCGGTATAGATGTCTGTCTATATAGCCCTACAATCAAACTGTCATCAGACGAAAGGGATGAAAATAAAAATCTTTGGACCCTTTAATATATCCACCAGCCAATTTCTAAGCTTTTGTCTACAGACAGTGAGGAAGATCAGTGTAAAAAATAATGATATTTTCTTGAGGAAAGTACTAATTGTGATTTACTTGAGAGGAACAGTGTTTTATTAGAGAGAAGTCCTTTTCAATACTGAGCTGCACATACGAGATTTTAATGACCCTTGATGGATTTTAGCTCAAGTCAGAGATCACAGATGAATTTCAGACTTGAAAGACAAGATGTTGTGAGTATTTGTAGTTTCTTCCCTAAAGTAGCTACTTAAACCACTTGCTGTTACATTTAGCATATATATAAAATTCTTCATTATCGTTCTGGAAACCTATTGTAGAAAATGGGTAATAGAAACAGAATGACAGACAGTAGTATTATCTCAAAGGTTTTGAACAAATACTATGCAGTTCTGCAAAATGCCATAACCACCAGAAGACTCAGGGTTTAAATTACAAATGAGAAAGTAAACTTTCCCATTGTTTGCACTGAAAACTCAGTCTTGCATTGAAATTTACAGCTGACAGTTCTGCACACTGAACCTGATCCAAGTCCCAAAGATATTAGATTTTACATTAACTTTGATTCCATATTTTTACTTTTATAGCTGCTCTCAGTTACCTCCTGACAGGGAGGTAAGTTCCTTTCACATGTGTTGTCCAATGGAATGAACGAAAATGATCTGTATATTATGGTTACACAATCTGTAGCAAAGGTGGCATTGATGGAAGGAAGATGAATTAAAGAGCGTGTGTGCATGTGTGTCGTTTTGGTTTTGTTTCAGCCTCTTTTGTATTAATTGATATTCATCCCATAGTAATTTGGTAGTAGAAATACATGAGATTCTATATGTACAGCTTCTATTCATTATTGAGGAGGTGTTCACCTCTAAAGGTACAGTTAACAATGCTCTTTGTATCAACCCTATTAGTATTTGTTTTCTGATTAATTGCACGACTTTTTCAAACAGTGGTAATTTTAATCTTCTTTAAGTCCATGATATTTTCATCTAGTAAAAAAAAAAGGGTATTTTGGTACTATATTAAATTACTCTCTCTAGTTATTGGCAGTAGCCTTCATCTCCTAGCTTCTTTACAAAAACATTCAGCAAAAGACAAACACAGTATAAAGAAAAAAAGTGAAGAAATATTTTATAGTTAGGAATTAGAAAGTGGAAATGAAAATGGAGTGTTAAACATTAAAACTTACTACTCAGCTGACCATTAGATTTAACAAAATTTCAGGGCATATCAACCTTAATTTCATTAAAGAAAGCCCAGTCACAATAAACAAATCCTTGGAGTGGAAGGGCTCCTAAATTTGTCTTTTATCATAAGCTCTCAGTTCCTTCTCAGGTCTCACAAATACACATATGATCAGTTCATGATTAAGGACTGTGACTATGCTTCCATATACTCAGAAATTCCAAGTCTATATATAAAACACCTTGGTTTCCTCAGCCACTCCCTCTTATTGAAAGCCTTTTTTTTTTTTTTTAACCAATTTATAACTGTAAAAAACTGAAGGAGTATGGTTAAGTTCCGTGGCAGACAAGAACACGTTGAGGAGACAGATTTTGTCTCCGTTAGTTAAATTAAGGGTATTGATCATGACCTGAACATAAATCTCTAAACTTCTCTCTGGTGATAACCTCCAAATAGGATTAATGTTCTTTGCACCTCGCTTACAAGAGAGTAATTTTTTGGTAGCTCTACCTTTTAAGGGAGTTGATAGAAATAATCCGAGGATACCATATAGAGACACGCTATTTACCAACATGACGATATAAAACAGTAGTCTTTGCTGGAAATGCACTTCATAAAAATAATATCGTCAAATTCTGTGGCTATTGAGTGGATTATTAATTTTCAAATATTAAATTATTTTTTCATAATATATTAGCAAATAATCATAGGGTTATCGGTTAATCTTAAATTTTGCTGCTTCTTTTCTATGCTTTAAAAATTGTCTCATTATCACTGCCTGTGCCTGACCTTCCTGTCATAGCCACCTCAGAACATTATACTGTGCCAGCAAATCCGTATGTTCATTTGGATTACTCCTTCCTTTTCAACCTAATAAGTAGTACTGGACATTCATTTTGGGGTTGTGCTAGTATATTGCCAAATTTACAAATACCTTATAGCTTTGACTGAAGGCCCAATAGCACATGTCCTTTTAACTCTTATTACCAGGTCTGCCAGTGATGTTATTGTCCCACTCTTGGAAGAATAAATTGAAATACTTTATCAGAAAACTCTAATTAAATTTTTTTTTCCACACTCACAATATTCATTTTCTATGAGATCTTCATACTTTACATATTTCAAGTTATATAATTTATAATGTGTGAGAAAAACTGAGGGTTTTCTTTCTTTTGTGTTATTATAGCTTTATCTTGCAATGATCCTGTCTTGCCTTTTTCTCTATACAGGATCAAAATGATCAATAGTTTAATGTTCCTTTATCTCCTTAAACTCTGAAACTCTACTCAGAATAATCTCTCCATATTCAAGGTACCATTTGCTGTACTCCAAGTACTTTTATATGTTATCAATATACTGGTTTATATAATTCTGAATTTAAGCTATTTATGCGTGGAACTTGCACCAAATATCTAAAAATATGAATAATTATATGCTTTAATAGTGTTTGTAATTTTAACTCATTTGATCCTAACCATAGTAAAATATTGGATTAGATGAAACTTCAAAGGCTTCTCCATCCATTTTTCCATGTATCCATATATTCTTTGGAACCTTGAAACAATCAGCTATTCTGCTACATAATGTAGTGTTGTGATAAATGACTGACTATGGCAGACATGACAAACCTTTATCAATAATTGCAGGTACTAAAAGTATCTTATTTTTAGTAATAAATCCAACCCCAAAGCAAACTTTCCTTGAAAAGTAGCTTGAAAACTATCCCCAAATTCACTCCCTCTGACTGGAATTTTAAGTCAGCATCAAGTCTTTATTCTTCTAAAATTACTTGCCCAGTAAGGTAGATTTTGCTGCCTCCTCCATATAGGAAAAAAATGAAATAAAACAAAACAAAACTAAATAAAGTAAAATAAAGTAAAAATCGTAGAACAATATCCAGAAGAACTTCCATCATTCTGGAATGGAGTGGGTTAGTCTTCACTATTTGCTTCTTACAAGAGCTTAGTTTCTTATTTGTTGTAACTGGGTGCTAGAATACTACAAATGCTTGATTTCTTTTTCCCATCTACTTCTACTGCATTTATACCGTAGAGAAAGAGTTTTAAATCTTTCTGCTGTAGACCTGTTTTTGCACATTTCTGCCCCTCAGACTGTGTTTCTCCAATTTGGGTGCACTGGTGAGATTTTACAACTTTATGTTGTGTGAAGTATTAAATGCACAGTCTTATTAGACTAACAGTCAATTCCTCCTGTAAGCTCCATATAAAAATCCAAACACGATAGCACATATGACAAAACTGAGAAAGCAGCATTTTGCATTTTTGCTGACTGCTATTCTCCTTTCCCTTGGTATGCGCTGTTAGGTTTCAGATGGATTTCTTCCGAGACTACCAAAAAGAAGCAACAAACTAAATACTTTGTGGTTAACAACATCATTTTATTCTTTACATCAGAAAAAATGTTACAAAATAAATAATATTTTGTGAATATATCAGCAGCAATGAAGACTTATCTTTTCATATTTCTGTATGAATTTATTGAAAATATTTAAAAATGTAAACTTCTAGTTTATGCAGTTATATTATTTAATCAGAACTCAGTTGGAATATGAAAATAAATGGACATGTGGTTTTGCATATTGTATCACTATGCACATTGCTATATTTGATTTCTTTGGAGAAGCATATAGGCGTTACATTTCTAAGCTGCTCATTGGCATGATGCCTAACTTTAAAGACACGAACATAATATTTATCGAGTAAATGCTGAAACATGTACTTGTGATACGCACCAAGTGTTTTTAAAAAATAATTGGAAACATTTTTTTCCACTAGAAAACTGTCTTCTAACTTTTCATAAGACACAATTTTATTTTCTTTTTTCCTCGTTTGAAGATGTTTAGTGATTATTTTACTATTCTGAGATTTTTGGAAGGGTTAAGCCAACCATTTGTGCAGACAAATGCAAATCTCTCTGCAAGATTCGGAAAACTGGTTACAAACTCTGAGGGTGGAGTGAGATTATGGTGCTATGATTCCTGAAAAAAGTAAATTGAAAGTAATGTAAGGATGAAGATGTAGGCTTAAGAATCACATTTCTCTTTCTATTACCTGATTTTTCCAGGAACATCTGAAATATAAAAGTTAATTTTTATATACTCCCACCTCCAACAGCAGATTGTATTTAACTTTGTAAAATTGCATTGTCCATGAACCTAATGTGAATCAGTCTTTTTTTTCTTTTTTAAACAAGAAAAGGTTTTGCATATAATAAAGATAATTTTCTATATTTTTTTTTGTTTGCTTATTTCTCAGGTTAATTTGGAAATGAGTTACTATCATGGAGAACAACGAATCAAAATAGTTGCTCTAAACTCATGTAGGTTTTATGCATAAAAGAAATAGGGGATTTCAATTAACATCCTTCAAGAGAACTTTCACTTATGTATCCTGAAAATTTTAGCTGGCAACCTAATGCAAAAAAGAAAAAAAAAAGTTCTATTTTGATTTCAAATTTATGGATGCAGAAAAATAAAAATATAAACATTAATAGAACCGTTTATACATTTTCCTCACAATGTGTGAGTGATTCTCAGATTTTTAATTTAGTATCAAAGTTTCTTTTCCTATGGTGTGAACTTGCCCAATACACTAATTTCTGTATAGGCTACACAGGATGTTGCATCCAATTTTCAGGAACAAGTCAGAAAAATTGTGATCTGCAGACCCTAGAGTTCAAACTACCTTGATTCCTCTGACTGAGCAAATCATTTGGATAGCTGTTTCTTGTCTTTGCTTCATCCCCCTGTACAGTACAATGAACTCTATACTGGAGTCACAGTGTGATGAGGAAACATGAACATTCACCCCTGTTAATATTTTTCTCAGTACTTTCTCTCTCTGACTTCCTTTATAATATTTTTCTTTATTTTATACTGACACGATGACTGGCACTGTCTCTTTCACTCTTGATTAGACTACAAAACTCTTAAAAAACCCTTCTGTAATCTTTCCAGCTAAATTAGATCTATAATGACTGTTTGATTAGACTGGTTTTCGGGAAACTTCTGAGGTCAATTATATATGTACATGTGTGTAGTATTCATTTTACATAATTTTGAGGACCTTATTTGGCAGAGCTTTGGAATTTTTATGGAGATGTTTTGCCAGTCATTGCTCTATGTTCTTACCTTTGGAAAGCATGAATGACACCTATGTGCCAGTGTCTTCTCAGTGTGCTTAATATTCCTTTATTTTGTTGAAGCTTAGATTTGTTCAGTGCATTTTGCTTGGCTTATTAGCTAGACAGATAGGTATAGATAAGTATATATATAAATATATATATGCCTATCAATTATAGATATATACATTTATATCTGAATCTAGATATTATATAGTGTTATGTATACAGTTAATATATATTTTATATTTACATACATGCAAGGAATATAGGTTATATGTAACGTACAGTTAGGTGCACTAAGTATACACACATACATATTAGGAATACTTATTAGAAGAGTACCTATTACATTTAGATTATGTAAAGTGCCATGATATAATATGACATCATTAAATAGTACGTATTTTAAACTACTATTGCACAGCATAAATACTATGCAAAAAGGAATTTTTAAAACTATACAGCTAGTACTATTCAAATAAATCTCCGTACCTTCATTTTTTCATAAAACTTTAAACTTTAAATAACAAATACCTTTACCTAGATGAATGTACCCATATGAAGAGCGAAGCAGTGAACAAATCTTGCATCAGATGAACATATCATCACCACAGAACTGAAGATTTACCTGAGACAGGGTTCATTTTCCCCCCTTTGGCTTTGTTCTCTTTATATATGGTTCAGTTGAGAGCATATAAAAGTGAGCTGCATAATTTTATTTTAATATAAGCAAAGTAAAATTAAGTGTTTTTAGGCAGACTAGCAGAATTCATTCCCATTTTGGTTCTAGTAGGTAAAAGAAACACTATCAATTCAAAAAGGACATTTTAAAGTTCTTTTTTTAGCTTCAACTTCATAGGATAGTAATTTGCAGTTTATGAGATCTAGAAGTTATGCTTTTCCCTTGCCTCCTTTGAAGTTAAAAAAGAAAACAAATAAAGAGATCCTGGTTCTCCATCCATCAAAAGTGCAAACCTATTGGCAGAGGTTCAGGCTGATTTGATGAGCAGTCTGTTCAATTATTTAACCACCTTTTAAAACCCATTTCCAGGACTTTCTTCATTACTGCACCACTGCTCTTTTTTTTTTTTTTTTTTTTTTTTTTTTTTTTTTTTTTTTTTTTCTCTCTAGTGTCTTGTTATGGTGCCTCTTTTCCTTGCTGCAACTGTTTAGGCTTGGACCCAGACTCTTGGAGAGTGGGTGGCCCCACCCTTGTTAGATCATTACTTAGGCCCATATTAGAAGTCACAGCTCTAATCTGGGTATTCTTTACAAAAATATTTTGACCGTGCGTTTTGAACATTATAGAGATGCAGAATATTAATGGCAAAATATTAGCCTTATCAAACAGATCTGAATTTACAATGTATGTTTATATTTTCTGAGCATTCCTCCAATTCTGGGCTCAGAAGTAACCACTGTGTAATGCAAATATGAAAGACTTGCTTTTCAGAGAATAATAGGAGTCATTCTGATTTGGTTTAACTAGTTTTAAATTTTCCAAATAACTCTTTACGTTCCTGCTATAATTAAAATTAGGTATGAAATTTATTATTTCTTAATTATTTTCTGCACATTAATTCAGCTAGTTCTAGAATAAACTGTTATCTTCTCCAGCACTGAACTATGCATAATGCAAATTATTTTAAGAAAACTTTCAGGAAGAATTAGTAAAGCTCTCAGTACAGTTAACATTTTTTCTGTTAAATGGAATTGAGACCAGTAGTCAAAAAGACGTGTAGAATATGATCTGTACCACAGGGCAGTTTTTCCAGTTGTTTTAAGAAATGACAGGACTTGGTTCCTGGATAAAATGTTTAGCAAGCTCCCAAGACACCCATGGTCAAAGCAATTCAATCTGCATTCTTGTGCTGTGAGAAGTGATTTGCCCAACGCTATCAACCAAGTGTCAGCAATGACAGCTTTACAAACTGTGAACTCTAGCAGAAAAGTGCAGTTATTTAGCTTCATCACGACACAGAAAAGAGGAGTAACTCACGCATTTCCAAATTCTCTGTGTCTATCCCAGAGTATACATGGAAAACCTTGTTTTTCCCCATCCTGTCCTTCAGATATTTCTTATACTGCTCATTACTTTATCAAATATGGCTGTGCTGTAATTGCTTGATCCAAGACATCCAGTAAACCTGGTTTAAGGTGTTTCCACCTTTCTTTCTGTTTCCTGGCACTACTGTTTGTAATTCCTGCTTCTGTAACCTGACACAGTTTTTTGGCAGCAATTACTGGTGTAGTCACTTGGTGGGTGGGAGGAGCAAACTAATTCAGGGTTTGGAATGAATAATTCCACCTCCTCTCACCATTGCAAGAAGGGGATGGAATATTTTAAGCTGATATTACCACCAAACTTCATATCATGAAATTATCTTTTGACAGTAAGACTCCCAGGATTTTTTGTCATAAAAAAGTCACATATATTTAGTCAAGGATAGTAATGAGGAAAACATGAAAAGGCAAATTGTTTATTATTATTAGTTTTAGCAAAGAAGAAGCTGAAACTAAAAGAAACACTTACCTCATTGTACAAAAGTAAGTTTCAACCACACTCAGCATTGTAAATGAGCCATTATAGAAAAAAAGTCAACTGAAAAGATGCAGAAACAAGGATTCAACGACACATTTCTGAGTCACATGCAGTAAAGCTGGTCTCTTCTACTTACAACACCTTTTGTTGAACTGGTGCTGTAGTTTATGTAAATTGCTCACTTTACAGCTAATTATTTGAGTCCATACAGAGTGTGAATAATGGGCACAATGTTTGAATTTTTCCTCCTAGGAGCAACAACTACCAACAATGGAATTCAGCTGTTTGTGAAAAACATATAGGAAAGATGGAAATGTATTTGTGCATATGAGAATATTTCTGCATTTTATGACACATACATCTTTGGCTTTGCTTCTTAATTCCATAAATAGTTGTACAGAACAGAAAATTCCATCAAAACATCACCAGATGAAATCCTTTTCAGTGGAAAACTAGGTAAATATGTATAGGTATACCCATTTTTGTGAAGTGTCTATGATTTATCCCATAGAAAAAAGTTCTAAGAGATTTCCATTCATAGCAATAACTACATCAAAAAGTAACATGCATTTTTCCTAAAGATATCCACAGACAGCTCCCATAACATTGTGAATACAAGAGGAATTCAAACACATGCTGCATTAGATATTGATAATGGGAACCTCTTTCCAGTGCTGCAATTATTTGTTTTTTGTAACAGTTGGTTGATCTGATTTTAATATCTCAAGGTGTTTGGATGTCAAAATGAAGGAACTCTCAGTAATATTTGCAAAATCAAAACATTACAGAATGGCACATTTTCTATAAATTACCTTTATGATTCACCTTAAATGGAAGGCTGTCACTGTGGTTGTTGAATCAGTTTCAATCTAAGATATGGTTCATTTCATTTCTCTCTTTCTTTTTGTAAATTTTTTTTATATTCACATCACAATTTTAAGAAGCCCATCCCAAAGTTGTTTTAAACACAAAATTATGTGATTCAATGTACTTACTTTCATGGAGCCACTGATTTTAGAAGTTGTTATTGAAAGACATGGTTGGTTTTATATCTTTGGCATCTTTTGCAGAATGTTACAGGATTGTGTGTTGAATTTTTGTAATTTAGAATTAAATTGTCTGTGGGTTTTTTTTTTTTGGGGGGGGGGGGGGGGTTTTTTAGGAATTTTTTTTTTTCTTGTTTTTTTTGTGCCTCAAA
>NW_010423414.1:12334-19255 GCF_000710305.1 Buceros rhinoceros silvestris
TAAAATTAATTGTGTTGGGTTTTTTTTTTTTTGGGGGGGGGGGGTGGTTTTTTAGGAACTTTTTTTCTCCTTGCTTGTTTTGTGCCTAGAAATCACTTGAAAGTTTAATATTCGGTATTTGGAAAACACTGTTATCCTTTAAACACAAAATCCTGAATTATTTATTTCAATACATTATAAAGATTTCCATGTACTGGAAAGATCTTTTCTTCCCTTCTTGAAATGTTCCATAGTAACTGAACATAAATACACTTGCAGCAAACATTTCTCCTGTCTCACATACAGGTTAGCTTTTTTTAGCCTCAAGTCCTTCAACGAGTCCATAATTAAAGACTTAATAAGGATGGTATATGCTGAAGAATATAAAATTAAGTTTTGCTCAGAATTTCAAAAATGGGAAATTAAGCCAGCTAATAATTCCTTTATATTTTTCACAAAATTGGAAAACATTTATTTTGCAACGATGAAAGCCTGAGTGCATCAGGGAGAAGAGGATATTCAAATTAAAAGTTTGAAAATTGTCTCGGTTTCAACACATTTCATGGTCTGTTCCATGTATGTAGCTCCCAATTCATCTTCATCATCCTGTGCTATCATTTCTGGTTTTTCTTTCGTATCACCTTGGTCTCACTTCCAGATATAACAAGTCACACAGATATAACTGTGTGACTTCAGCCACAGTCCAGACTGCTACTGCTATTCCTCCTCACTACTTCTCTTCTGTTCTACTAAGCTAAGTAGAAACTGACTCAAGGAATTCTGCTGTGATAGACCTCAGGATAACAAAGATACTGTTCAAGTTATTGTAAAGATAGGAGGCAATGGTCTCCTGGTATCATTAAAAGCAGAAGAAATTCCTTTCAAATGAAAAAGGTATAAATCTAAATCTTTAGGTTAATATATTAAATAAAGAGAAAAAGGAACCAAGTAAGAACCATTGTATTTGTGCTAGGGAGCTCAGGCTTGGAAATTGTGCCGAAGTTGAAAGTACACCTTTTCAATAGCATCTTCAGCAAAATCATTCACTTCCTGAAACTGAGAAAAATTGCAATGTTTGCTCCAAGCAATTTATCAAGATCAAATCATACCATGAATCACTTGCTGAAATTACAAATTAATTAATAATACGACTCAGGCTTCTGTTTAATACCTGTTGCCTTGAAGGAGTTGCTAGAGCACTGGACTTTCCTCATCTGTTTTGACTTTTTATTTCCCCAGAAATTTTTACAGACATAATTTTTCTGTGCAAAGCAAATTCCAGTATCATTTGCTTTGAAAACTTGTCTTTCGTGCTGTTTGACTAGCATTTTTGTACTATTATTTGCACACAATGAAAGCAAATTTCACTTGGAATATGTCTACAATCTCTACCATTAATTTTTAATAAAAAATTTAAAAGTACTTGGAGATGTCATTCAGATGTAAGACTCAGTTACTGTTTTTTCTCATAATTTTTATAGCAAAAGTGTAGCTTAGTGGAAACCTTTAATATAAGTCAATGAAGATATTTTATATTAACTAACTAAAGAAAATGTTATGAAGAGAAGTGGCAACACGTGAAAACACGTTATATATTTAAAGGTGAATGGGGATATATGTCACTTATTTTGCTTGTCCTCTAATATGGAATATGTTCACAAGATGTGTGGCTACTTACTTTTTATAGTGACTGAGAATAGTTGTCAATGTAACAGTGTAGGGTGGCATTATTTTTAGACTAAGATGTGACAGAAAATTTAGAAAGGCTCTTTGAGACCTTTTAGTTATTTGTGCTTTGTAAAATGACTATAAAAATAGCCAGTGACTACTCTGAAACTACTCTTAGTTTTGAGGTTTTATGAACATAATGCAGCTCTCTGTTTACTTTATATGCATAAACTCACAAATTTTGGAAGACACACCACGTATACTGTGTTACTGTTGGTGTAAAGATAGCAATGTTTTTCATCTTTGGTGCTGTCTTAATTTTCTGCTGTTATACCACTATGCATGTATAACTATTTCTTTTTAAGTCTATTCTATTCAAAACATGTGTAAAAGATTGAAACATATAAGATGATTTCCATTTATTCTAAAGGTCATTTTAAATCATGTCATATTTTAAATGAGGTTTTGTCATTAGTAATTGAACATGGATACCAGAAAGTTATTTTATTTCTTTTTTATTTCTTTAATCTGTATATTTCTATTAGATTTCTCTAATCTAATATACTATTTGTCTTCTATATCCTCCTCCAAAAAGGGACAGTGTTTATTCAAAAGAGAAGATATTTCTCTCAACTGTATAGAAGTCAAACTTCATCTATCATTTTTCACCTCTGTAATTCGTACAAGAACATGAAAGCTTGAAATCTGTATATGCTTAATATTCCATGTACTTTATATTCTACATAGCTTTGTGTTTGGAGGAATAAAGCGTAGCATCAAACATACCACTAAATAAGACAACCTAAAGATGGATTGGAGAAAAAACTTTTAATGAACTGTGGAATGGAAATGTACAGCTTCAAAAATGCACCATTTACTGCCAATATTTATTGCAAAAATTTCTTATTTTTCACCATCACTCTATTTCTGTTATATTGGTGTTCAGACATGTTTGTTTCAGTAAGCTAGGCTAGTTTGGCAGACTCATCTATCATTTTTATTTCATTTTCATGACCACAGGTGTCATCCAAGTCTAGAGATGTTCTGTACAGGTTTAAGATGATCTCTTAATTACCTTCTCTGTCAGAAGTTAAAATAAAATACTGAAGCCTTAATCTATGTTTGTAAAACTTTGCAATGTTTAAATCAAAATGTTATTAAAATATTTATGCATGAAGTTAAGAAAGCAGTTCTAACTTTAATCTTTGTTATTTCTGTCTGTGTTCCCGTCTTTTGAAGCATTGCTGTCTAAAATTGATAACTATAGAAGTTAAGAGTAAACTCAGAGTTTTAAGTGTGGCG
Source organism: Buceros rhinoceros silvestris (assembly GCF_000710305.1). NCBI lineage: Eukaryota > Metazoa > Chordata > Aves > Bucerotiformes > Bucerotidae > Buceros > Buceros rhinoceros. The sequence continues at coordinate 15,284 of NW_010423414.1, forward strand.
TGTTGATGGTATTTTAAAAGTAATACAGGTAATCTTTGGACTGCCTTTGTGCAGACAAACTGTAAGTGCTGACCAACAATCAGTTAATACTCATTGACATTTTTACCTACCAAGAAAGATACAAGTAGAAATCGTTGGCAGACAAATTGCATATTATAAAGGTATGCCTGTTGCCTCAGATGCATACTCTCAAATATATACATACAAACAAAAAAGCGCATTTCAAATTAAGATTTATATTGCAGTTGTACCAGATCATAAGGGTTGGGTTTTCTTTTCTTAATTTTTTTTTACTGTCCTTTCGTAGATTTAGGAGAATTCATTATATTATGAACTCTTAAAGGTGATAATCTTAAAGATAAAAAACTTTGACTTGCTTTGGTTTTGGGGGCTTTCTTATAGACAAGTAGATTGTGTATCCGTGGATTATGTTTAATCAACTATGCTTAAAAATCCAGCCCTGTTTACCTTTTGAAATCTGCAAAAACACTTCTGTAACTTTTTTGTTGTTGTTATTACAGTCCTTCTGTAGCTCTCTCTTATCTAGCAGATTTGATTTATAGTTCTAACAAGCATTGTTCATTTCTGTTAACATTTCATGGTGAACAACTGAATGCAACTAAAAATAGTAAAATTCTATTCACTACCTTGAACCTCCAGCCTAAAACTGGTAGGATTGATGGTATGGAATATTGTCCAAACACTTGAAGATAAACACAATGTATGCTTGGATGTGATACCTGGAGTTTCTGCATGCTCACAGAGGATCCCATAGCAAGAACGAAAATACTCAGTTTTCAGAAGCTGCTGCTCAGTACACCAGATTTGTTCATAAGTAACAGAAATGTCTGTCAAAGGGTGAAGTTTACCTGAAATCACCACTCAAGTGAGGACTAGATTACGTCTGCCCAGTTGTAATTGACTAAATTTATCCTATTTTATGTGCCGAAAAACACAAGCACAAAAAGAATCTAAAGATGAACTTTGTAATGCAACTGATGTAATGCAGACTTTTTTTTTCAGCAGCTCTGAGTCATTAGATTATTCAGATATGCACTGGAAAACCACAGGAGATCTAATGTCCGTTAACGACTTTATTTCTTTTTAGGACCTTTGGAGCAGGAGGCTATAGGTGATTGTCGCTCAGAAAACAAATGTTAATTGGTTTTACTTGTGGGGAAATCCAAAGAAGTTGGCTTGGTCATTACCAAAGCTGATGCCACTGGCTTGAGAAGCAGGATGGAGGAAGAGCATGCAGCAGTGAGGGACAGCCCTCTTCATGGTAGCAAGGATTAATTATAATTTATTCCTTATGATGTGCTTATGATCTTATGATGTGTGTAAAAGTCTGTTCCTCACCATGAAAACAGTTTCTGAAATATCAGTGAAACACAGTAGTGGTGACAATGATGCTGCAAAAGAGTTCATGTGTTGCTAAAGGTAGATGTTTAGGTGCGACAGTAGAAATTTCAGATCTGTGAGTCTTGAAATAGAAAGGCAAGCATGAGTTCATTAGGAAGATTCAGTAGTTATTTATAGTTATCTCCCAATATGAATACCATGAGAAAGAAAATTTAAGCTAAACTAAGCAGAATGAGAAAGTTTTATCTTGTGGTTCATAGGTCATGTACAAAAACTATTTTTTTTACAGGTATCTAAATGCTGTTTTAAAGAAACCACTCCAACTTGTTTAATGACATTTCATAGTATGAAAAAATCTAATTTAGATATAGATTAAGAACCTATTTATGGCATCTATGATACTACAAATAAGTGTGGGGGTTACAATTCCTTATTTTATTTGTTCAATACTGCTTCATTTGTGTTTGCATTATAGTCCCATTAATGTTGCTACATACAACATATGACAAAGATTTAGTACAAAAATGGCCTCACTTCATTAAAAAACTTATCAATAGCCAAGCATCAGGATTAACTACTTAATCTAAACATGCTTTAAAACTTGAAGAAATTGAGTATCACAGAGTTTATTGCAATTCTTCTGTCTACTGGAAAAAAATCAGACATATGTTCTCTATTATAAAAGCTTCTGAGTCACAGTGCCACAATACTAAAAACTGATATATAAGCATAATGATATACATAAACCAGGAGTGCATTTAAATTGTGTGAATTTTGCCATAAAGAGGCAATTACAAGGAAGAATGTTTATGATGAACACTGAAAACTAAAGATTTCATCTGTTACGATAATTACCTTTATATCCTGAAGATATTAAGCAAAATGTTTCTGAAGAGTTTGTAAGAATGTTGTGTATGCTGCCACATATTCATGTTGCTAGAGAATGAATAACAGTAAACTACTCGCATGATTTGCAATATTTGTTTGAATTTTTTTTTCAATTGCAACTATTTAGTCCAGTTTACAAATTTTTTTTGTTTGTTTCTATAAAGGAAACATAATTTGTCATATAATTACTATTTGATGTCTTTAGTTTATTGTCCAATTGTCTCTCAGAAATTCCATTTTGCACATTTTATTTTTTATTCCGTTTTCTAACAAATATATATTCTATATTGTTTTCTGGAATTGCTGTTGAAACATGGAGCTCTTAACCTTTGAGTTTGGCTGACTGAGATTTTAACTGTCCATTAAATGCAATGCATAGCTTTTTGCATTTAATATAATATTTATAGATAATCATGTATCAGTTCTCAAACCCTGATCTGATGAACATTTTCATATTTTGTAAGGATTTAGATCATGTGAAAGTCTCCAAATTTTCCAGCAATCTCAACTAACTTTTGATGCCTTATAGAAAAGAGAAAGTTGAAAAAAAATCTGGAAAGAGAGATGTCACATCCATATATGAAATGAGGAGAATTAGCTTCTGCTGCATGAAACAGGGACTAGTGAATAGGCCAGACAGTAGGAGACAACTTTTCTTATGCAAAAGAAATAATATAGTTGTCCCACAGATGGCCAAGTTCCTAAGCAATGTTAGAGAAAGAAGAGTGTTGAATAAAGAAGTTAAGTCTGTGAGAAGATGGTCCACAACAACATTTTATGTTTTGAACTTTTGGGCATAGAAGGAAAAGGGTGAGAAATTAAATATTCTATGTTGACTCACTGCAAGTAGTTGTGCCTTTTACATTCTCTCCTCTCTATTACTATTTTTTTCCTATGATTGCCAACATTCTGCTAAACTTCCCACACATGAATAGAGGAGATGAGTAGTGAACAAAATTTAATAAATTTTGTAAGGACCTCAAATTAGTCTAGAAGAAACATAATTCAGTTGTGTTACCTGCAGTTATCTAACTGTTGAATTTGAAAATAAATAATTATTGTATTTGGTGAGTACCTGCTAGTAAAAAAAATATACCAAGAGTTTGTTCTGGTCAATTTTTTTTTTTTTTGGTCCTAATGTAGTTTCAATTTCTATTAATACTTAGGTATCGAGTTTAAGGGGCAGTGCTTTTTGTTGTCTAGGCATATTGCTAGTTCAAGCTACGCATTCTTCATTCTCTTCCTGACCATCGTTGTGTCTTTTTTTTTCATTGTGTATATTATTTCCAGCAGTAATTTGCACTACAGCTCTTTATTTTTTTAGTATGTAAAAGAATAAAGAATTTCTTCTTTGTATATCCAGTAGCATTATCTACTCTCCTAAGCTTCATCCTAATCCCATGTTGGGAGGTGAAGGTGGCACATACCAGATGTGTTGCTTGCTGTGAAACCTAGGAAAATGGGCAATGAAGGAGCAAGAATTCACCCAAAAGTCTGGAAAGTGGAGGGCCTGGATCTCTGAGACTGAGTAAGAAGTAAAACTGAGAGTATAGATACAGTCCCTTAATATTTGTAAAGAAGGCAAATCTGTCCTTTTTGAATGCAAAGAGAAGTGGTAGAGACCAGATCAGTGGAGAGAACTGGGAGTTACCATAAAGGGAGATTATTGGTATGCAGATAAATAGCTAGTAAAGAGGGGAAAAAAAAAAGGAGGGAAAATTT